>NC_071268.1:22328493-22633493 GCF_023375685.1 Ictalurus furcatus
AATTACACACATACATATATATATTTTTCTGTCTTTACAGACGTATCTAAGTAAGGAACAAAAACCACCGGAGGTACAGTTACAGAAAAATAATCCATGATGCAGTGGTATGATAAAGCCCACTGTCCCTGTTGAATCCCCAAAGTGTAAGTAAGTACACAAGTCAATTTTATTAATTGACCTGTGTACTTACTTACACTTTGGGGTCCAAAGTGCTGAACAGAATCAGAACAGAATCAAATCAGTAGAAACAGACAATAGTAGAAATTTGATTAAACCGCCTGGGAGAAGAGGTACGCTTTCAGCCTCTTTTTAAAAATGATAATGGAAGGTGAAAGGCGGATGTCCAGTAGCAATTGATTCCATAAACAAGGGGCGGCGACTGAAAAAGCTCCACCCCCCTAAGTTTTTAAATGGGATCGAGGGACCTGAGAAAGAAACCTGAGGTCAGAAGATCTTAAAAAATCTGCTGGATGAATGTGGTGTAAGAAGATCTTTGATCATTAAGAGTTTTAAAAAGACAAACAACAGAATCTTAAACTGGATCCTAAAATGGACCGTGACCCAATGGAGCGATGCTAAAGAGTGGATTATTTCCCTCCAACAGCACCTTCAGTGGTTTATTCCTCGTATACCAAATGTTTCCAAACTGCCAAATGTTGCGAATGGAACTTAACGAATAACAGGTCACACTTTTTTACATTTTGTGTTATGGAGTGTCTGCGAAACAAGTTACTTCCTGTCTGCACAAATGTCATAGCAGCTAGAAACACTCAACAACCTCTCTTTTTCCAATCGATGTAGATAGTAAAATCTAGATAGTCACATTACCGAGAACCCAAAATGCTCAAACTCCTATATCTTTCGTCTAGAACACCGCATTTTCGATTACGTGGTGCATCTGACATACAAGTCCCTGTCCATGAGCTGTTACTATAGAAACAATAACGTGTTAGCAACGCAACAAGCTCATTTATGTACATTCTTGTTAAAACCTCCTTATTCAAAATAAATAAATCAATCAATCAATCAATCACCAGCGCTGTGGTACAATCCAATAACACATACCTCCTCTGTATTATGTCCATCGTATCGAGCATGAAGCTTGGAAGCTGCATTTGACAAGAACTCTAACACCAGTCTGGACGACTGCAGAGACAGTGCCCTAAATCTGTGCATTCGTCAGTGTGAGAATCTGCCAGGCGTGGCATTTTATCCCCTTTACACCTTCACCAAGAAGATGACTGAAGCGAGGACAGTTGAGCGTTACGTACAGCTCCATTTATATTTCAAGCGGTGAGCTGTCTCTACTCCATAGTGTATCTGGTTATACTCACAGCAGGCCCAGCTTAGACTGTTCCCACTCCTATGTCCTTCTGACACTACTGCAAGTATGGCCAGTCTTTTTCTGGATAAAATCCGCCATTGCTTTAATCACGCCGGGAGGAAGGGAATTATTTAGACGTGGATTAGACGAGTACGCCTGGTGCGCGTTCTTGGTTTAGACGCTCAGGAGAGAACGCAGTGTTCTGGAGAGATCCTACCATGTGGCCACCATGAGGCCTGAGAGCTGGAATAGACTGAAGGGGTGAAAAGGATTGTGTATTTCTATTACTGAACACGGAAACTAACTGGATTGTCGAGTGGAAATCCAAATGTATTTCAGTCAATTCTCGCTTTAGCGAGAATTTAGGCCCTTTAGGCTCACATTCACACAAACGTCTTAAAAGCCTCTTATATAAATATAAATATATATAAATAATTAAATAGCGAGAACACTACAAAATGGATTATCGCAATGTAGTACATAGTTAAAGTTAATCAACCCAATTAACAGGGGGGAAAAAACCTGAAAATCTTCACAACAGAAACCCTTTTGATCGTTCCTTAGGAGCATTCAGACACAGCAAGCCCATTATATTCCCAATTACTGTTTAGATTATCTGTCATGTTCCCAAAAAACACTGCAAAACCAATCCATCAGAAGCAAAGCATTTACTGAACAAAGCACCAAGATGCACAAGGCAGTCGAATAAAAAAAATGAATAAAGCCGCTCATTATTTATACAACTGGTGCTCAGGGATTTTTAAGCAGTGAGATCAAAGTCAAGATATCAAGCTCCAGTTAAGTCAGTTTCCCGGCAGCCCCGTTTTTCAACTATTCTCACATGAAATTGTACAAAAGCCATTTCATGCTGTGTAGTCTAGTGAATGATTTTAGGTAATGGTGGTCAATTAATGGACACAGATATGCAGAAGCTGGCACCGGTTTAGCTGGACCTGCAAAAGTAGGTCTTTTTTTTTCTTGCTTTACACTTGACTAAATTTCTCTAGATCCTTCCGTCACAGATCCTGAATCTGAAACATTAAATTAGGATTTCTATTCTATTTGATTCCTGAGGCTGTTGTGTTATAGCAATGATAAGTCGTAGAATTCGTTTATAGGCTGCATCTGCATGGAAAAAAAAAAAAAATCAGTGGATCACCTGTTTCATACTGTGGTCAAATGTGGCATGAACTTGAGGAACACAGATTAAAGTCACTATCATTGACTACGTTTACATGGACAGCAGTAATCTAATTATTGACCTTATTCTGAATAAGACAATACAGCTATAAGATATAGCTATATAGCTATAAAAAGAGATTCAATAATACTATAAAAAGACCCTAAAAGATGAACCACTAGAAGGCCAGGTCATAGCAAAGCACATGCTGGAACGCTATAGACCATATGAACGTCCAGGGACAATTAATACATTTTGAAATTGATTTCGTTATCTATTTTATAAGGAAAGCTGTTCCAGAAACATGGAGCAACCGAAAGTCTTGATCGCACTTGAACTCAAGAGAGGAACGGTTAAAAGAAAGGCGTTAAAATAATTACCACAACAACGTTTCCGTTCTCCATTTGGCTTGGTCAGAAAGTGTTGATTAATTTACTAACAGCTCGGCTCTGATAGTAGCGCTGGTCGCAAGGCAAATCATGGGTTTATATTAATCCACACTTACACGATAACATTTACATAACGACAATATCCAAGTCCAAAGACTTGTACGGGGCTGCTCCACATGAACAGATTAAAACCATCTGTAAATCACTTTTCTGTGAGGATCCTTTAAATGACCATTTATGGAAGGAGTCTCCAGTGTTAGTGCTTCGTATTATTCGGTGGTAAAGCTGTTTCGTTTCCGTCAAAATTTTCCACCAAGTCTACGAACGGAGGAAGTTGCCCTTTGCCGTTTCTTGGTAACATGACCAGCAGTGTAATTCTTGCCTTAACTTAATAAGAGAGAGAGGAGAGAGAGTAAGGTGAGGGAATGACTGTTTAGCATAAGTAATAAGAGGAACCAAGTTGTTTCGCATTTGTGTTGTTATATAATTTTAAAAAAAGCAAACATTAGTGCTGCTAACTTGCTGTGGAAAAATGAAACACTCTGGGGACATGCAGTTTAAAGAAAACGATCGGGCTGCTTTACACCACCATGCTGTTGATGATTTTCTGATAACCAGCCCGGTCATGTTTCATTCCTTACTTAAAGCTCTAGGAGTAGAATGAGAACAAAGCACAGGCTACAGATCAAGAGATACATACGAACAACAGATGGATATAAAACATAATGACATTTCTACTACCACTGACTGACTTTAGTGACATCATAATGTCTAGAATTTATACCAAAAATAAATAAATAAATAAATAAATAAATAAATAAAGCTTGGACCTCACATTTGGAAGAAGATTTTCCAACAGCATGAGCGTAAAAGAGATGAAGTTGGACAACAAAATGGTACATTTCTTCTAGACATGTTTAGATTAATAACAGCAGCAAGAAAGCAGTACGCCATTTGGCGCTCACATTTACTGCATTTTGGCAGACGCCCTTATCCAGAACGACTTACATTTATCTCATTTATACATCTGAGCAACTTAGGGTTAAGGGCCTTGCCCATGGGCCCAACAGTGGTAGCTTGGCAGTGCTGGAGCTTGAACTTCTAACCTTCTGATCAGTAACCCAGAGCCTTTAACCACTGAGCCACCACTGCTCCATTATAGCAGCATTGTAGCATTCATATTACTTTCACATGAATGGTCAAGTTGATTGGTGAGTTGGTTTTTGTTAGCATGTTGGTGATCGGTTGAACTTATAAGTAATGACAGTTCTAGTCAAATTATATAGCAATAAATTCCATCCATTTTCTGTACCACTTATCATACATAAGTTCGCAAGGGTGACTGGAGCCTATCCCAGGGAATTCTGGGTACAAGTTGGGGGACACCCTGGACAGGGTGCCAACCCATCACAGGGCACGAATGCACACATATTCACACACTACAGACAATTTGGAAATGCCAAACAGCCTACAACGTACGTCATTGGACTGGGGGAGGAAACCGGAGTACCCGGAAGAAACCCCTGAAGCACGAGGAGAACATGCAAACTCCGTGCACGCAGGGTGAAGGCGGGATTCGAACCCCGGAGGTGCGAGGCAACTGTGCCAACCACCGAGCCACCGTGCCTCTCCAGCCATAAGTTATCAACTGATATTCAAAACAATTCACCCACTCACACCTTATAAACTGATGCACTCGCACTGTTAGCAATGTTATGAAATCAGCAGTAGCAGTTCTCAGTGTGTGTTCATCATCCTTGCAACAGTGTGACTCATTACGTGAGAGGAGAAGGTCAGCGGCTAAGTGAGAAAGCCCACGGACAATGTGAGAGCATTCTACAGGTTCTGTTTGGCAGCTTCTGCGCAACTTAATCTCAACAGTGCTGCAAGAAAATCACAAGACGACCGACACCACTATCACCAGAGATAAAGTCACTCGGTGCCATCACGGTGTCATGAAGCAGTTCCCCTACCAAAGGCAGTCTGCCGCCCACCCCCCCCCCAATGTTCATAGCAAAATCTCATTTTCACATAGAAAATTGCTTAAGAGAAAATGTCTTCAAATATTTATGCAATTCTGCCATGTCAAAAAATATGCTTTAAATAGACAAAAGGGTGAAAAAGAAAAAGATCAGGAAACTGATTTATGACCCTATTACAGACCAGCAGGAAACCAATCATTAATCATATAGATGGGTTTTCAGGAGTCTTTGAACTGGTGCTAGAATGGACCCGAAGCACGTTTTCCAGGTCAACACAAGAATTTTGATTTCCTATTGTGGCAAAATATCAGGACACACATAGGCTCGTCAGGTCCTGATCAATGACTTGTGGTTAGATATTAATGTCAGCAAATGAGACTCACAACTGGGCCTTTAACCTGGCTATAACTTTCCCTTAATCACCTTAGCAACAGCCAAAAGCTGGTCCAGTGATTTACACCACTCACATTGGACCGATCCTATCTGTGCTTTATACGCACTGTAGAAGAATGCATTAGTGTTGGACAAAGACTCCACTGATGAGGCTGAAGCTAAAGGACGAGAATAAAATAACCCATTCAAACCACCCAAACACCACATGCCAGACCACCACATACACATGTTGGATCTGTATGCTTGTCTTTGTGACTGGTGACATATTAAACTTGCACTCTAAAAAACACCGAGTTAAAAACAACCCAAACTGGGTTATTTTTAACCCAACGGCTGGGTCAATACCGGACAGAACCCATTTCGGGCTAAACTAACCCATCAAGTTGGGTTGTTCATTTTAACCCGGCAAAGGATGATTTCATTTTTAGAAAAACGCCGGTTTAACTTTATTTCAAAAATGGGTTAAATATTTTCAGGGTTAAATGTCAAATATACCACAAATATGCCAACATGGTATCTCCTTTACTTATACACAAGAAGGTGTTCAGAAGTATATTGCTAGAGATGCGAAAGTGGTGTTTATATGTTGTCTTTGAAGTAAAGGTCTCCAAATAAGTCATATGTTGACTTATGACTCCAAATAAGTTATAAGTCACAAGACGAAAACAGATTTTGATCATAGAAGATGTTTAGAACATTAAAAAAACAACTGAGTAACCAACTTATGGTCCAGTGGGCATTACAAACAAGTAAGCCAAAGCTAACAGAGATAGCGGTGCATTTAGTGTCATGTGAACTGGACTGTTATCGCACATGTTTACTTTTTCTAGTGTATAGTAATGGTTTTATGGATCAATATATTGATAGTAACCTTGTTTCGCAAAATAAATCTAACAGTCTGTCCGGAGAGTCTATCCATGTGTCAGTCCTCTACCTCCACCTGAGGCGAATTTAAACGGTCCGCGCTGAGTCGATTTGACCCGAGGAGCTCGGCTGAAGCGTCGGGTTGGGGGACGCCGTAGTGATTCAACGGTCAATGAAAATGACCCAGCCACTAACCCATTGGTTGGGTTATACAAAACTACCCAAAAAAATGACCCAAGACTGCGAAAATAACCCAATTAAATGACCTAAAAGGCTCAACCCAGCATTTAAAAAAACAAACAAAAAAAAACAAACAAACAAACAAACAAAAACATTTTAAAGTGTATTGTTTCTTTTTCAGGACACTGTAAAATTTGCTTAAATTGGTATTATTTATCAAAAAATGCTGGGATTACTGGACGAGTAACAACTACATTTCCTCCACATTTTCTTAACCGCTTCAGAATGAATCCATGGATGAGTAACAATACTTCTGTACAGAGATGTAGCAACAGTGTACAGTAGTTCATAAAGTTCTATGAGGGTTGTTTCCAGTGAGGATAGAGGGAATGATTTATTCATCACCACTTACCACTAGCAAAATCTTCCCTCTTGCACAATAGCTACCAACATAGAAGGATAAAGGCCAAGACTTTTCCCCACGCAAGATGTTTTCATGTAAAATCCATTCAAATGGCAGCTGGCGAAACATTATAGGCCTTCAAAACCTTGAACTCCTACCCACTGAAGGCTCTGGCATCATTGGAAACGCAAAACCCCTCAACAATAAGGTGAAACCTTAGACGGTTACACCAACTGGAGGTTCCTAATATTTGATGTGTACAGTAGAGGTGAGGCAAAGTTAATTTCACTACGATGCATCACTGTGCAACCAATTCCGCTAGTTAGCAATCTACAAGATGCTTTTCATTAAGGATGGTGGTATTAGCATGGAAGTTCAAGCTTTGGAACCTTATCTGTCGAGAAGAATGCACTGCTGAGGTGAGAGAGCTGGACAGGTGGAAAGTGCTGCTTCACAAGACCTTTGAAGTAGAGATGAAGCAAGGGATAATTCCCACTGACATTAATATCACTGAGAAGTTGAACGGCATTATGGGTAACTTTAAAAAAAAAAAAAAAAAAAAACACAAACAACAACTCCAAATTTCATTACAAAATAAATCTTGGACACTAAACTTGGGATGCTTGATGATAGTACAGGAATCGCCGATAGATTCCAACACGATCACGATGGCTACCAAGTTGGATGGTTTAAATGTCTTTTGGGAAAGTTGTCCCTGCAGCTTTGTATAAAAGTACTTCCCCAGGCAAGGAACTAGTTCAGGGACGTGATTATGTGTTCAATACTTACGCAGGAAGAGCTTTCTTTGGTAGATACTTGGATGTGAACCACCCAAAAGTAAGGCCTATGCAACACTTACACTTGTGAAGGGTAGTAAAGAACTTGCCTTGATTAAGAGTGGAAAACATTGGAATACATAAAGAAATTCAGGCAATGTGTTCGTTTTGAAAAAAGTATTGATGTGGCCTGCCAGGGACAAGGAAGGTGCCCTTCACCTTCGAAATTCTTTGACAGATTCGTATGTAAAAATTTAGCTCTAAAAAACCTTTTGGACTTTGATTACCAAGCTTGATTCCTAATCGAATACATCATCTAAAGCAGGCTTCAGATTTGCGGCTTGAAGACTTTTACTCATCTGCTTAGCTCGTAGGGAGTCGCACGATATTCCAGAGATTCTGTTTATAACCAAAGATTTCTCCAAAACTGTTAAATATATGGAACTGTGGCTTTTACCTTGGGCTACATCACTCCAATTTAAGGGCTAACAATCTGCACGCAACGAACCGGTTTTATCCCAAGTGGGCCACAATGGTAATTCTTCATGAATGTAAAATACTTCATGAAAAGGTGACAAGACCAAGACGGCTGTCACCAGGCGCCTGAAAGATTCACAGCAATGGTCTGAAAAGTGAACATATCAATGACACGCCTGTGTTTTGCTGATGGCCTCCCACTAGGCCTTGTTTAAAATCGTGCTAGCCTTGCTTCACTCACTATGACCCAGTTGTGAGGAAATTTGTTATTGTCTATACCACTGGGAATTTGCCAGAAGAGGAGAAAGGCTGTCCATGTGAATAAGCGACTGAAGCTGAAACATCAGTCAAGAATTGCTCTCCTGAGAACAGACTATCAATTACACAATGTCATGTTAAGGGCAGGGAGAAATACATAAGAATTAATGAAGCTCTGAAGCTTAACTGCAGCTGGTGAATAGAAGCACATCTACATTAGAAAAACCAATGGTTTTTCAATTCGTGGAATGTCAGGACATGGCATTTCTTTTCATATAGCATAAATGGCACAGAATATAAATGCCACTTAAGTGCAGCGGCGCCGGCAGACTGTACACCAGGATCCAGACAGGAGTGCATTCGAGTTCAATCCTTCCATAGGAACCAGAGCTCCTGGGTAAGTACAACAGAACTGCCAGTTCACATGTCCAGGCACTAGACACGGTTTCTGCCCTTAGGCAAAATACAACCTCAAGGTGCAAGTCCAGGTTGTTGCAAAATGGTACAGATTCTATTACACACACAAAAATAAATAAAAGTCCATGGTAACAGAGAGAACAATTTTGTATCATTGGAAAGGTTACATGCATCAGTCTTTGGTCAGTGAAATATCCAGAATCCTCACTATCCAACCAGTCATGGATAATAGAATGTTAAGTTTCCTTCACATATTACACCACAGCCCATCTTTCAGCAGCAGAGTACACCGTTCCAGAGCCTGGTAAATAAACATGCAGGTGTTGTTTACACTGTTACCATGGAGAGTCATTAAAAATGGAAGCAGAATTATAAGGTTCAGTGTAATTTGGGAAAAGGTTTTTTTTTTTTTTTTAAATCTAATGAGGCTTGAATTTTGAGGTTGGAGTACCGTTCTTACATGTACTCCAGCTCAAACATGCAAAAGATAGGTGGACACTATCTGATGAGTCATTTGTCCCTTTATGAATACTTGCTCTCCACAGCAACCTGAACATTTTCTTCCACTTGATGCATCAAGACGAGGGTGTTTTACCAGTATTCAAACCAGAAAATCTCGCTCTCTAGATTGTTATTTGTTATATGTTTGTCGCCAGAAGGAATTCGTTGAAGGGGGGGGGGGTTTCAGGTTCAGGGTCAGGGAGTGCCGTCACTATTCCATCTTTAGCATGATGGGAAAAACTCATTCGGAATCAGTTTACATGGGAATAAATGTTTTAAAATATCCATTTATTCATGTTCTAACTCTTTTTATAGTTGGCAATACTAATTACATTACTATAGAGTAAAGCAAACAAACAAGTATATGAATTCCTGGGGAGAAGATAATTAAAAAAGCCACAGTCCTGTGTGTGAGCAGTGGAAGCTCAATGGTTAAGACACTGGACTACTGATCGGAAAGTCGTGAGTTCAAATCCCAACACCGGAAACCTGCCACTGCTGGGACCTTGAGCAAGGCCCTTAACCCTCAACGGCTCGGTTCTATAAAAATAAGATAAACTTAAGTCGCTCCGGATAAGGGCGTCTGCCAAATTCCGTAAATGTCCTTGTAGACCATGTTTTGGCTACGAGTTCTCTCCTCACACTGCAGGTAAAAAATAGTATTCAAGTCTGGCTAACGTCCTTGTTTTCTCTCGGTCTGTTTAACCGCAAGGTGACGTACTGTGCGTGTTGTGCTAGCGGGCAATTATATGACAGCTTTGCTTTGATGCTTTCAGTGGTTCCACATACCTGCATGTTGCTGATTCTGAAAAGATGGTCCGTCTGTCATCTGTGCAAAGTAATTAACCTCGTTAGTAAAAGAAGCTACAGCAGCACTAAAGTAACAGCATTGAGGTGTGTCGCGACACCGTGACGCGTGAAAATGAAAAGAAAACTTGCAGTCAAAACGTACCAAATGAAAACGTTCATATTGCAAAATCAATGAGAAGTAGATTTTATATTATACACACACACACACACACACACACACACAATATATATATATATATACACACACACATATAAACACACATTCATATATACATAAAAGTTTTAAACTAACAGCCCAGACATGAAATATGCACCCGGGCTACTGAGAAATGTTTGTGAGAATTGTTTTAGTGTAACCAAGCCAAAACCCTTACGTGTCAGATGGCACGCGGTTTTAATGATGCTATAGTGACTATTCGACCACAGTGCCAACAGCTCATTAGATCATCAAGTACTAAAGAGGTTCTGTCATCCTAAGGGACACATTTCACAATACAAATAACACAACGATTCAACCGTCAGCATGAACTTCATCGTTAGCACAGATTCTAGGACTTGCTAATGATTTAAATGATCTTTCGGGACTCTCAAACATAAATGCAGTTTTAACTAAGCACAGTCGTTGTCATGACACCGAAACCGAGCTGCGATGTAGAGGTCAGAAGACACAGCACTTTTTAAAGCTTGTTTAACGTTACGTCTGAGAAACTTTTCAAAGCGGTAGAGAAGCTCATTTTTCCCTTCAGTCTCCAAGCTTCAAATCTGAAATGCTAAAAGTTCCAACCGAGTCCTCCTGAGGACATCGCTCAATCCAATTTCATTCTCCGTCCTCCTTCTTCTCCTGCTGCTCTCCCTGAATTGATAAATATTTCACCGTTATTCGCTCTCCGGTCGTTACGCAGGACCAGCTGCCGGTCAGCAGATCTCAGAAGAACCCTCACCCAGTAATCTAAACAGATTCGAAGGCCTCCAGAAACACCAGCACTTTAATACAGTACAGGTACTACGTTATTACTAAATTATTATATACTGAGGGCTGAAAAAGCAAGAGGGAATTAACATTAATCCATTTTCTCCCAAGGTTATTCCAGAACTTGACAGCATGGCATTATTCATTTCCGCATAACTTGAGAAAACTCCAGCAAAGGAAATGATATCGCTTATCCGACCAAACTGATCGTTAGATTTAAAAATGCTGAAGAAAGAAAATACCCAGACACGTTGACACTTTTACTCCTTTAACGTTCCACAGCATACTTAACATGCAACCTCTATTTAGAGGAGGAACAGTGTAAAAAAAATGTTAAAAAAAAAAAATTCCAGACTATAATAAAATATAAAATCCAACCTTGACTTCAACTTCACATTATAAAAGAGGATGACAATAAATCACTGCAAAATCATTTGCCTGGGGAATCCTTTTCTTTTTCCACTTAATTTATTTATTTATTTATTTTTTAAAAAAGAGCATTTCTTTTAGTCTTTATTAGTTTACGAGGTCATTCGTCATCTGGCACGTTTCCTCTTTAAAACGCCAAGCTACCCAATAATTTAAAAACTACGCTTGGTTTAAACATCTTCAAGGAACAAACTAATAATGTATTGCAATGTCATTATTTACACTATAACATGAAGGGCACGAGGAGATAATGCTATACTGTCATATCATCATGCCCCTTCCAATATTTAGGCTTATGCTGTGTTCATGGTGTCTTCAAATAAAATGGTTTCCCACTTCAGCACGTTTATGGATGTCTCCACGGAAGTATCTTGTGTCAGAGCACGTAAAGCTTGTAAAAAGCTACTTTGACTGCACCTTTACAGTTACAGGCCTGAGTGTCTACTGGAACTGATTTACGATAACGAACTTCAAACGTTTATGCAATATTCTGGACTGAAACTGCAGCAGAGCAACAACAGCGGATAATATCGAGTAGCGCTAACGCAAAGCTAGCCCAATAACGTTAGTGAGAACATCTTCAAAACAGAGACTAGTGTGGTGAGTGTAATAGATTTAACGAAGTACTGCGTGTGTATATTAACTGAAATCTAAAGCCAAGACTGATATACATTCATTTCAAAGTAGAGAAGGTGGACTTTACACTGTTCAGTGTGAGCAGCCATGTTGATTCGACTTCACTCCGTAAACGAGGAAGGGACTGGAAGTTGAGAAGACTACAACAAGTCGACGAGTTAAAGTGCACCTATTATGGTTTTTCAGATATTACCTTTCATGTAGTATGTTATACAGCGAGCTGTTTGTGAATGTAAAAACATCTGCAAAGCATCAAAGATCAAAGCGCATGACAAACGGACTTATTGACTCCCAAAAGAAGGAACCGATTCTGAACACCTGAAACGAGTCGTTAGTGATTCCAGACTTACTTTCTGTACTAACCAACGTAGTTTGTAACAAAAAAACCCCACCTCTGGTCTTCATCGGCTGCTCGCTGACAGACGGAGCTGAAACTCGTTACGGTAGTGGGCGTTTCCTTTTTGAAACACGCTGACAGCGGTAGACCAATCACAATAGACTGGGACATCTGACTAATCAGAGCAGAGTATGCTCTCTGAAAGGAGGAGTTTAGAATGAATCCTTTAAAACGAATCATTTAATGAGTCGTTTTTGACGGGGGGGGGGGGGGGGTGATTGTAATGCTGAAATTTAAATTATGAGCACGTTAAAGTGTTTTTTGCCTTTGGATGCATGGGAATCTATTGTATGAGACCTTTAAAACAAAATTAGTCACGATTCAAAACCATAATAGGTGCGCTTTAAAACTTCAAATTGAGGCAGTGTTTTCTGTGACTTTTACTGGTTGTAGGCGAGGAATTACAAGTTACTTTGCCTCGAACGCAGCGTTAATTTTCCATTTTGAAGATGAAACATTCAGAGTTGAGATCTTTATGAGTCACTGTATAATTTTTATTTAACGTTGGCTTTTCATACCTTCTAAAATTTCCACGATCAGCGTTTAAGCTCCACCGTTTACAAAGATGCTTCAGAAGCGATGTTTTAATACTCGACTCTCCACAAATGATGTCCCTTGGGCTTGAGAAGTCCTTGAAACTCACGGTCGAAAATTTTAACTTGCTTTTTCATCCTGTACCTTCTAAACTCACCATGACCAGGGTTCTCACTACAGTATTTACAAAAGGGGCTTCAAAATAAAATGACAGGATTTTCAAGGACAGTTAGTAAACAGCGTTCTTTAATTCAAGTACTTCTCAGCAAGACAGAGCTAGGTTCCAGGTTTGTCCTTTACTTAAAACCCTTTAAGCACTTTTTTTAAGCACACCAAATATCTAAATCTAGCAAAACATAAGTAAAACTCTGAAAAGGTGGATGCAAAGTTATTCTTGTGGGATCAGAATGGTTACATAAGATATGTCTAAGCCTGAAGCAACACTTAAGAAGCAAAGCACTGCCAGTTTATACATAGTCCTACACAAACCGCTCGGTCACAGCTTTCCAAGCCGGGTGATTTAGTAACACATTCATTTTACAGTTCGAGTTTGACACAGCAACCGTACGATGGAACGATACGCCTCAACGGCAACCTTTTAAAACGAACCGGTAGCTGATGCCAGAAATCCGGTGCACATTAAACCGCTTTTAATTGCACGGCTAAACAGTTTCCCAGTTGTCTGTCTTTTGTCCTGTCCCACCCTAAAAGCAGTTAGTCTTCAGATAAAGCGCCATTCCTGTTCTCTCAGCTGCTCCGATTTCTCACGCCGTCTCGCTGAGGTCTACCCGCGAGTCAAAACACAGAAACGTCGACGAGGTGCATTGCGAAAAAACACACACGTCAAGGTGAATCGGTCGGATAAACAAAAAACGGCCGCCATAGTGTAATAGAGCATTGTTTTAAATACATAAAAACATGCGTAAAGCACGCTTCTCTACGTGTAATATGACCACGCCTCTAACGAAAGCCTAGTGATACATTAAACAGGAGGCATAAGAGGAAAAAA
This sequence comes from Ictalurus furcatus, assembly GCF_023375685.1. Lineage (NCBI taxonomy): Eukaryota > Metazoa > Chordata > Actinopteri > Siluriformes > Ictaluridae > Ictalurus > Ictalurus furcatus. The sequence continues at coordinate 22,342,426 of NC_071268.1, forward strand.
AAAACAACAACAACGTTCTACAGTTTTACTACACCCACTAACCGTGTATAAAACGCCTTTTATTGTTCAAAAAAAAAAAGTGCTTATACATGGTTAGGAGCAATGATTATAGACCTCTCACTAAAGGAGGAATTTTGGCCCGGTTCTCCATACAGAAAAGCGCCGAAGGTTTTCAAACTGTTTATTTCAGGCTTTGCCACAGTAGCTCAAATGGGTCCAGGTTTCAATAAACCTTTTTTTTCCCCCCAGAAAACAGTTTCTTCTTCCTGCTCTGTTCAACAATGACGTCTTTATGTTCCTGAATCATTTTAAAAGCACCAAACGGCAGGTCCAAAAAGTATGCGAATGGTCAAAAAATAAAAAATCTCAGATACAGTGCAAGTACTTTCGTATTTGTGGGAGTTGATTGTAAAAATAAATAAATAAATAATAATAATAATAATTCAGCCAGACGTTACAAGTACTGAGTACTAAAAAAAGACCTCTCAACAGTGTCAAAACATAGCGTTTGCAGTAGTGCCAGTCAGTCTTGAAAGAGAAGCACAATCTTCCACCTCCTTCCTCCACTGCACCAAAATCCACTTGGGTGCCAGCCAGATAGCAGCAGGATAACAAAATGTCAGTGTGAGAGCGAGTGACTTAGCAGACCTTATCCTCACATCACCTTGCTGCACTCAACAGCAGAACAGAAATCTGCACCAGGCAATTTATCTTCTGGAAGCTTCGCTGGCTAAACACGAGCTGTAATGCCACTGGATGCCAAAATGAGTTAATTGACCCATCAAATCTGGGAACTCAGTGATGCAAATGTTTTGTGCGTTGAATGTTTTAGTACATGAGAGGCAACTTACAATGGCAGTTTCTCAAACCAGGGAATAAATGCTTTCTAACGTTCAGACTGCCTAAGCCGGACCATTTTCCACATTTATTTTTCATTAGGTGGAGACTAAAGTGTACATATTTTCAGGAATACATGGCCTTCCAGAATCACTGAGATAAATTTCATAAAACTGCACAAAAAAAAACAAAAACCTGTTGGATAACATAAACGTTACACACAATTTAAATCTTCCACTCAGACGATAGGAGACACCTGACCATTACGCCCATTAGGGGTTCTTCCCCAAACCATTTCCACAAAATTGGAAGCACAATGCTGTATAGAATGTCTTTGTACATGATGTAGCTTTACAATTTCTCTTCACTGGAACAAAGAGGTCCAAACATGAGCTCCAAGAAGACAGGGTTGAAGAAGGTGGAAGAACTCGAGTGACCTTACACAGAGCCCTGACCTCAGCCCAACTGAACACCCTTGGGATGAACTGGAATGCCGACCGCACCCCAGAACTCCTCACGCAACAACCGCCATCAGTGCCTGACCTCACGAAAGCTCTTGTGGCTGACGCATGACAAATCCCCAAATCTAGCCTTCCCACAAGAGTGGATATTTTAACACCAAACAGGGACTAAATCTTGAATGGGATGTTCAACAGAGACATATGATTAGTGTCCATACTTTTGGCCACACACCTTGACACCACTATGGATTATTTTAAATGGACGCTTTATTTATTTATTTATTTATTTATTTTTAAAAAGGCATTTTTGCTCTCTGTTACCTTTAACCATGCCCTATTTCCCTGGTGTATAAATACTAACTCACTTTATCATCCGTCATCATGGGAAAAACCAAAGAACGTTCAACTCAAAAGACATCAACGGTTGAAATCAGCTATTAGATAAAAATAAAAAATAAAAATACATAAAGTTTCTGACACATAGGTGATACTTTGGCATTGCTCCCATTGATAACCGGCCAAGTATTTAAAAACAAACACATCCTTTCTGAGAAATTTACGTACCTTGTTTCTAATTTGGCAGTGACACGAACCATTCTCTTCTCCTTCGAACGCTTGGACGATAATTACCATACAAATCTGATTGCTAGCCAGTTGGAAAGGAGCAGACAAATTGCCACATTAGCAGTCAGTCTGTGTACAGGTACGGTCTGTCAGACGAGCTCCGAATATTGGCATGCTCTCATTTTCTGAGCACTCAATGCAGCACATGGCGATATCCATCGATGTCCGTCTGAGAGTGGACAGTCCGCGGGAATAAATCAATGTCGCTTATAAAAGAGTAACCTGGACAGATCTACCTAACTGGTGTATTAAACTAAATAGTTGCTGGCTTGATTCCTTTGATAGTTTGCACTTATTGAGCGCAAAATACGTCCACTTGTTGGATCGCCTGCTTTAATAAAGCAAGGCAACATGTGTTCCAGAGGCAGAATATGGACAACAGTATAAGTTTTTATTCTTATTTTGGCCTCTTCACGGGAAACGAAAACAGAAGTAAAACAGCAAGTATATCACCAACCATCTGGATTTATCTGTGGCTTTAATGCGTTATGGTAACGTGTAAACCTCTGTGCACACTCTCAGCGAGTTCATATCCTCACATGCTTTTTTTAATAATCACTACTATGCTGATGGCACCCAATTCATGCTTTCCTTTCCTCCCTCAGACACTTGTGCCTCTGCCCGGATCTCAGAAGGTTCAGCAGACATCGACATGGATGGCAGCTCATCAGCAGAAACTAAATGATGACCAACAAGACGGAGATGTTGTAAATGACTCCATGTCAAGATCCTGTGATCTCCCTGGAGAACCTATGGATCACACCTTCTGACAACGAGGCCACTCAGTTTCTCGTTCAGTCCCTTTTCATCTCGGGATTGGACTGCTGCAACTCGCTCCTTGAGGGTCTTCCCCTGTGTGCCATCCACCCTTGCATCTGATCCAGAATGCAGATGCACAGCTTGTTTTCAATCTCCACAAGTTCTCCCAGACCAAGCCATTGAAGAGTTCCCTCCACAAGTTTCCTGGAGCTGCCCGGATCAGATTTAAAACACAGATGCTTGGCTATAAATCTAAAAACAGACCAGCCCCCACCTACTTGAAGGCACTTTTCAAACATCGCTCTGCACCATGTTCCATGTGAGCCTCTAGGACAGCTCGGCTGTATCCACCATCCCCCAGAAGATACACGAGAGACATGCGTCGAGACTTTTCAATGGCCTGGCAACCAGGTAGCGGAATGAACTTCCCCTGAGTCACTGATTGTTGAAGGCTGAAAATCCATCTCTTCACCAAGTACTTAAATATGAGCACCAATTTAAAAACAGGCCTTAACATGGTTTTGTTGATGTACCAGCTCTCTTCTCTAACAGGCTTTTAGCTTGATAGTGTTATTAGACCCTGACCTATTTGATCTGGCATTGGGAATATGTTTTTGATAGAGGCTACAAAGCACTTTTGGAAATTGCCTGCCAATTACTATAAATACAGGACTATCTGTACTGCGTTTAAATGCCTGCATTTGTTACCAAGCGTGCACATGAAATGAGAAGTTGTTCTCTGAAGGTTGCCGAGTGGTGTCTAGTGACGGTCACAAGTAATCAACTAATGGATTATTACTATTATAAGATTCCTAATCAATTACAAACAATACTACCATGAAATACACACAAGAAGCACAACAAGGTAGCTCCATGTGTCCATGTTAAGCACATTTGGTATCTTTGGACAGTCTGTACATGATCGTGCACAGTATTTTTGTGATTGTTTCAGCCAAAAATTCTCGATTTTACTGCGTTTTTTTTCTCTCTCTAAATTTGCGATGCAACTTGCAGAGTTTTTTGTGTTTTTATTGCAGAAAACTACACGGATTCTGCACAAAAAACTGCACAAAACTGCTCTGCACGATCTTTCGCAGTGATGTTTGTTGGTAAATGAGACCTTTTAGCTGTACTCATGTTCGACGCACGTGAATCGAAGACGGTTTTAGCCGAATATGTGCGTCGTGAAGACGTCGCAATGTTTCGGGACACGTCGTCGCGTCTTGGGGTCAAATCTGAATTTTTCCATTTTGAAAACTGCCAGCTCCTCCGAATATTACGGAGTTTGCTCGCTTTTTCGTTAATTTCTGCGATCGCAAAAAATCCCGGCGGGACTGGGTACAGGGTAATTAATTACGAGTCACTTGGCAACGCAAACAGTCACAACATATGAGATCACAGGTTTGTTACGGTGCCATGATTTGCCACACTGTATATTTTCTAAACCCTTGGTTCTGTACCTTCAGATCCCTTTTAAAACTACGAAACTGAAAAAGTCCCAATTACGACTATCAGAAAAAAATGAACCATATAGAGACCAGTGTCAAGATGTGTAAATACGTAGCGTAGCTGATTTTATAAAGATTTCCACTCTATTCCACGCAAGATTTCTACACTATTACTGCACATTACAGCATTTACAACTTCCAGATATCGCGTTTCAGAATGGAAATTATTAACCTGCTTATCATTTAAAGTGTACTTACGAGCCACAGTAGAAAGTGTGTCCGCGGACCTAATGGATGCAATTTGCTCGTTAGATTCTGCACAAGATTAGAAATAGTCTCTTATGATGGGCAACATTATGATTTGAAAGTCTTCTTGAAAATGTCATAATTGAGTCAAGTGTAGTTATCAGTTCAAAACAGTGACGTGATAACGGTCAGAAATCCAGAGTCTCTTGAAAGACAACAGATCAGCAAACACTAGCTTTTTTATTTCTATTCAAGTTGAACATTCACAGCACCGATGGGAACACACTCTGTATGTGTGATATTTGATGGCCCCAGGTTCTGTTACAGCAGCAGACACTATCCAGACACTATTAGTAATTAACAATTGTAGCATTTTCTACAACTTATAAGTGTTCAGGAAATGCTATCATTTGCAGCATTACACTCAGGCTTGATGCTTAGGACATAAAGTGTAAGTGAAATTTCAACAGAGAAGCTTCAACAGAGAAATGAGGTTATGTCTCAATAGCGTTATGGCGCAACAATTTTGTATAACAAATAAGGAAAATGAGACAGCTGAGTAGCGTGACATTAAAAAATATATATTTTTAGAAAACGCACCCTATCATGGGTACATTGTAAGACCGAAAACCTGACAATGCCACAGCCACTGATGGCCGAGAGTCCAAGAAAGCAAAAAATGGCTATATTCTCTGGGGGGTGGAAGTAATGGCATTACGTTCTCCGGTCAATCAGAGCAATCATTGGTGTCTGTGAGCTCATGTATCCAGAAGAGTGGTTCACTGCCCTTTGTTCAAGATGCAAAAGCTGGATTCACTTTACCTGGGTGGTAGCTGTCTTGTGATAAGGCAGCGCTAGTTAGTGGGTGCGAATTGGCAAGTGACCAGACGATCATCTTAAGTAATGCTTTACCCTCATGATGGAGCCGGAGCATATCTCAGGAACAATGAAATACCCTGGATAGGATTCTAGTTCACCACTGCAGGGCACCATACATATACATATTCACACCTAGGGGCAATTTAGACCAGAAATTCCACCTACTGGCATGTTTTTAGGAGGAAACTAGACAACCCAGCTTATTGGTTATCTTGTTTGCCTTGCACCTCTGAGGGTTGGTGGCTCCAATCACACCTCGTTCTCCCCGTGCTTTAGGGGTTTCCTTCGGGTTTTCCGGTTTCCTCCCCCAGTCCAAAGACATACATTGTAGGCTGACTGGCAATTACAAAATTGTCCATAGTGTGTGCGAGTGTGCCCTGCGATGGGTCAGTACCACATCCAGGATGTCCCCTGCCCAAAGATCTCTAGGATATGCTTCAGGCTGCCCCACGAGACTCTGTGTAGGATAAGTCGTAAGGAAAATGGATGGATGGATGGATGGACTGATGGAGGACTCAGGGGAAAGAATATGCACTGAAACGCCACACGGATATTAACCTAAGCTCTAGAGATGCAAGAGCTCTGGAGCTTGAACTGGGGCACTGCACCACCATGCTCCCCTAGCAATAACCAAAATAATAATAATAACCTGGGGAAAAAAACTCCACAGCTATTAACTATGACCACGCAATCCACACTTCTAACCAACTGTACCGTCTTTCTCTTCAAATTAACTTGAAACCTAACCAAGTTTTGCCACTTGTTAAAGCTTATAAATAAGCCGGTCCCTGGCATCTCTAAGGTCGATAACGGGAAGTCTTTTCTATTAATTAAGGCTGTAAATCCGTCCAAATGATGATTATTATTTAATATACTGCAGTATTTGGACTCCGAAGTGGAGATGATGTGAGGAATGAAAACCTGAATCCACATCACATGGATCAAGCTGTTCAAGTAAATGACAAATGGGACTGATTTTCAGAAGGGAGAAGAAGGAGGGGGGAAAAAAATCAATGTATTGGAAGGGGAAAAAGAAAAGAAAAAGAAAAAAAAACAACAACAGGAGAGAAAACATTTAACCAGCCATTATTGTTGTTTGCTTCGAAGCGAGACAATTAAGCTTTGTCTGTCTTCCCTGGAGTGCTTTGTGAGAGATGCATGCGGCTTTGCTCTGTGGGCCTTGTTAGCTCGCATGACTCCATAGAAGGGCACGCTAGTTAGCTGGCTAAGCTCAGAGCTTGAACTCACTGGGGTCAATTAAAAAAAAAAAAAACATAATAATAAAAATAAAAAAGAAGTAGTAGTAGAATTGTAGTCGTGTTTCCGCTCATACGCTGCGAGAATTTCGTCCGAGGTTTTGTCCCAGAGACTTTGTGTAGTACAGCAAGTGTAGTAGTGTTTCTCTGCAAATCACTGCATGCCTCTTTGATAGCTAAACTGACTAGACAAGCACTCTTACACAGCGGTCGCTGGCTCTGCTGCCTTAGCAAAGCTAGCTGGCTAACACAGTCATAAAGAAATGTGACAAAGCGAAGGGCATGGCGGTTTAGTGCAACAGCTCTCACACACTGTTTATCACATAAACATGGCTTATATAGTGGCTAATACGGACCTGGACACCACCATAGGCACCTAGTATGCCTTTTGTTTTTTTTTCTTCCTTCCTCTGCAGCCAGTCCACAGATAAACCCCCAAACACACACGCAATGACATTAAAGACATCCAACAAATAGCATATGAGAAGCAAGTATAAGTCAAAACAGCTGCGCCCAGACGCACAACGTTGGACTTTGTTTGCTTTGTTTTGTTGCGTGTGTGTGTGTGTGTGTGTGTGTGTGTGTGTGTGTGTAAAACTAAAAACTCCCCCAGTTTCCCCTTTCGAAGCAAATGATTTTCGGCGATGCAAAACATATGCAGAGTTAACCGCTGGGAGAACTGTATTTGCTGAGGCTAGCTAGCCTGCTACAGCGCTAATCTGGGCTAGCTGGTTAGCTGAGAACTGCTACTCGGTGTAAACCGTGCCGTGTTTAAAAGTGGGCAAAGAAATTCCTGCACTAGAGATGATGAAATCATAGCTGCTTACCCCGAGTGAGGTGTCCCCGATCCGACGGAGGGTTACAGGGTTATGTGCACTCCATAGATCCCTAATGGTACGGGCAAAACGGGAGAAGAAAACGAGCCGGGAATCGTTGGGTTTCACAAACACTCACTCACACACTCTCACACACACACACACACAGAGAGAGAGAGAGAGAGAGAGAGAGAGCGAGAGAGAGAGAGAGAGAGAGAGAGCGATCCGGAGAGGCAGCGGAAAGGCCAGCTCAGCGGAATCCGGCCATCACGCACTCAGAGCCCGCTGTTAGAGCGCAGCGCCGCCCGGACATTTCACTTCATTCCTCTTCCTCAGCTCCGAGACCTCACTCCTGAATCCCCAAAAACCCTGCAGCTGCTCGCCTCCTCAGATCTCGAGGGGGATAAATTCCGGCGATCTGGAGCTTTTCATGTCTTTAATGTTTAATGGCTGTTTGTTGCCCAGCAAAGCCGACAGACAGATTGATACAATGTCACCAACAAGGAGCTGATAGAGCTTCTGCAAAGCCCAGTGTGTAACTCCTCCACTCGGGGAGTGTGTGTGTGTGTGTGTGTGTGTCGTTTTCATTTCTTGGTGATAGGGATACACAAGACAGTTTTGATTTTGTGGGGACATTTTTTTTGGCTGGTCCCCATAAAGAGAACTTTAATTTTTAGTTACATTTAGTTAAATGAATAACTATGCCAATGGAAGGTCCTCATTAGGCTAGTAAGACGTGTGTGTGTGTGTGTGTGTGTGTGTGTGTGTGTGTGTGTGTGTGTTTTCAGGTCTTGCTTGGGACCAAATTTCCCCACAAGGATTGGAAAATTTGACAGTTTCGATTTTGTGGGGACATTTAGCTGGTCCCCACAAGCAACTTTTTTTTTTTTTTCTTTAACTAAAACTGTAGCTTAAACTGTAGGTTTCATTTGATTAAAACAAGCCTTTGGTTACTTAGGTTATGACTAGGGTCAGATTTAGGTGTTGGTATAGCATACTATAGTTACATTAATGATTATATCAATGGAAGGTCCTCACAAGGTTAGCAAGACAAACGTGTGTACATGTCTGGGCATGTATTTATATCTTGGTGGGGAACAAATGTCCCCACAAGGATAATAATTTTGAACAGGTTTGATTTTGTAGGCACATTTGGCTGGTCACCATGAGAAAAATTTAACAAAAAAATAGAAAAACTGAAGCTTTTATTATAATGTAATTTGTTTATGGTTATGGTTAGATTTAGGTGTAGGTAAAGCATTCTTTAGTTATATTAATCATTTGTCTATGGAAGGTCCTCTCAAGGCTAGTAAAACGTGTGTGTGTGTGTGTGTGTGTGTGTGTGTGTGTGTGTGTGCAAAATTAATGCAAAGGGTTACACATGGATGGTTGAGTGCTCAATTTTCTTCATCCAAAAGCACGTACTGCCACACTAAATAATAATAATACATCTCAATTGTCAAAACAACCAAAAATTTCCATCATAATAAGCTTGGTAACATAAGTACCATGTGGTAATTTTTCCTGCATCCAAAATCGGATGTTGTGGTATCGTAGCCTACGTACAGTTGTAACATCATGAAATTTGTAACATTTCATTAAAAATGTCATAAATATTGAATCTTGAAGCTTGAAATTACTATAACCACAGTAAAATGATTCTGTGGAAATTTTCATGAGCATAAATCAACTAAATACACATCTCCGCTACGTATATATCAATGAAAGTGTTTTTGTCATTAAATTTTTTTTTAGATTCCTACATTCTTTTTTAGATCTTTTCTTGTCACCATTTCCTTTTTTGTTTGTTTGTTTGTTTGTTTGTTTTTTTACCTTGTTTTATATTTAGATATCTCCTTCTGTGTACTTGACACTGAAATAAAGTATGTATTAAAAGTATTGCTGCTCTCTGTCTACTCTAATAATATTATTACACACTCGGTTTGGTTAGTTTTGAATGCATTGCATTTTCGTAAAACAAGGAAATAAATTTAGAGATTAGATTTATAGAGTCAACATAAACTTAAGTATTGTATGTCCAGGTCATGAATGCTGAAATATATTAGCATTAAGATAACCACAACTGTTTAATGTGATGCTTTATATATCTTCTAATATACAGAGTCAATTTGTTACCCATTAAATGATAAACTAAATCAATTTTCAGTTCCACTTTCGCCCTATTTACCAGCTTGTGTTGATGCCAGATTTAATGTCATAATAATATAAAGGAAGCTATTTATTATATAGCTAGATCAGAAGGTCATTGTCAAGCTTTGAGGGAGCTAAACATGTTTTATTCCATATGGTTATGTTACTCTTCAGAGTGAGTGTCAGGAGGTCTTTGTACTTGTAGGTGAAATCAGCCTGCAGTTGCAGGTGAAGCAAAAGAGCCAGTCGTTATGACAAGCAAACATGTCATACTATTTGTCATACACTGGGAGAAGATAAACTCTAGTGTTTACTCTGCTTTTGTGCTGAGGAAGCTGAGGGGACTCATTCTGAGATGGTTGCCTGGGAAACCAGGGTATGCTAATGTTGACTTGGTATGGAGAGAGAAAGACACAGAGAGAGAGAGAGAGAGAGAGAGAGAGAATGAGAGAAATATAGAGTGTGTCTCTGTACGATTCAGAGACCAAGAGGCCAGGGGAAACTGAATTAATGAGCTAATTTTCACACTGGGAGGGTGGCAATCAGGTCCACCACTTTATCTTCTCATTGCCTCTACACTTTCACACTGAGTTAACCACTCAGTCATACAGAACCTGCTCTGTTTTCCTATAATCATTTTCCTACTGTGCTATAAGCATCGGCGATGAAAGCAACAGATAAATAACATTCAGCTCGAAGCAATCACTCCTTGACCCACAAGTCTGAATGAAAACACATACAAGGCTCAGCATGGATTAGTCCTATCAGCTACAGATGTGTTGTTTATACCGTCTCGACTTTGTCGGTTGTGGACACCCTTCAAACAGCAGTGTAGTGTATGTGAATCAAATGAATTAGTCTGTTGATTAGACAAATAGGTTAAATGACCTGCATTTGTCAGCAACATATGCGCCCTCATTCTTTTGATTTTTCATAAACAACTAACATATGGGCTTGATTCATAGTAGCGTTGTCTCTAACCTAAGGCTCTGACACCGTCAACCCCACAGACGAGGAGAAAACATTGAATAAATCACATCTATAGAAGAAACATTCTCCAAAATCAATGAGTGTGTTTCCTCATTTTTCTTCTCTGTCGTTCTGATTGCATTTTTAATTATGGCGTGTGTCACGGCCAGGCAACTGAGACACGATTTACATTTTCATTTTTGTTTCCTTGGTCAGGCACTTGCTATGCTAATTAATCAGTAATTGTAATGAGCTGTAGGAGGATAAATTCAGAAAGACTAATGAAGTGGGACAAAGGGGGGGACTCTGGCTCTCGAGTTCTCCCTGCCTTTTGTGCCATCTGCAGATGCATTCTCATGGTAAACCAGTTCATTTCATGCTGGACTCCTTTTCTATGGCACATATACATTGCAGATGTTCTATTCTGTCATCCCACTCCAGCATAATTTGACAGGGAAGCACAACAAAAGCTGTGATGGCATATTCTGCATGTTATTTCCAACCATAGAGCTTAAGGATAAAAAAAAAAGCCGATCAAAAAGAAGCTTTGACAAACCTCCCATTACATTCAAATTACTCCCTGTGGTGCCACGCAGGGTGTGCTGACTTGAAATTATGCCATATTATATTTTAGGTACAAACAGGTGTAGTTACAGAATGTGCTGTTATATTTGTTGTGTGCATATAATTAGATTAAGTTTATTGTGTCATGAAAAAAAAAGTCTCCACACAGACAAACATGAACACTGGGTGTTGATATAATGCATTTTCAGTGGTGATATAGACCGGCAAATATTAGAATCATCATGAAGATTATGAAAGCAATCATTAGAAGTAATTTGGTTTTCAAATGCTCCTCCTCCAGCTCTTCTCTTGTTGAAAGTTGTACTCGTGTAAAAGGCTATAAATGAAATTTACATTCAAACAGATTCCCATTAGTGGAGTAATTCTACACTGTAAGTATTTTTTATCTTATATTATCTCAGTAATGGGAATAAATTCTTAATGGGGTTGTTCAAGCCACTGTAAGCATTGTGTCTCATATTTCCCGTAGCTAACTTTTTAAAAAAATAAAAATCAACGTTTATTGGTTAGTTTTAAACAGTGTTTATTATAATGACCAGTATTCATCTGTTCATTTAGCAATCTCTAGCCTTTTCATGGAGTATAAATTATTAAATAGTAAGTTGCATCACTCGATGTATATTAGTTGTAAAATAAAACCCTTGATTATAATAATACCACTTTACCCAATCTGTACTATCTCACTGTTCTGACACCATTTCATATTCTCAGTAAGAAGTGGCCATTACATGCCAAGCCTAAAGCATACAGTACAGTAAAGAAAGCAGAGCTTCTCCTCATTCATCATCCTTTTATAATTGCCCTTTAATAAATGCCCATGGAAGCTTTGTAAACGCTAAGTGCTTAAATGGAGGACTTTCTTTTAGTGTGCACATTGATGAAGGCCAGAGCATGCGTATTTCTTCTTTAGCACTGTGAGAAAGGAAAGGACTCTGGCACTTATTTTCTTGATTTATTCACTTGACCTTATTAGAAATCATCTAGCATTGGAAAGGGCAGAAGCTGATATGGGACCAGGTTACACATATTCACATCCTAGTCATCACTCTTAAGAGGTAATGGGAAAGCCAGTCCGAGATCATTAAATGCATGGCATTGTTGTTATTCATTTCTTTCTGACTGAAAGGTGAAGTGTAACATGTGAGGTTTCACCCTGAGGCAGGAAGTCGCTGTTGGATAAACTTCCTGTGGTATGTTTGTAAATTGTAGTCACTTGACCAATCATCACTGACAGGCAAGAGTGGTGACAGATTAGGTCACCAACTTGACAAAGAGTACTGAAAGAACACAAACACACACCACGCTACACACGGTATATGAGTTTGTAGTTTATCAGGCTTAAAACTGTCTTCAAATAGATAAGAAAGACCTTTAAGGCCGTAGCTTTGTTACGCTGATGAGATTTTATGCCGGAATTGACTACATGAGAGGGTTGATGTATGGAATCAGTGACATTTTGAAATAATTAATGGCTTGAGTATAACCTTTAACTTGTTACAGTTATGCATATTGGTTGTTATGTAGTGTAACAGATTGTTGCCCATTGCAGTTTGTTGACCAAAGGGCAAAACTGGTCTGAAGCCTCCATAAATAAAACCATTGTGTTGTATATATTAATCAGATGGTCACACATAAACAGGATACATTTACACAAGAAACGGCTCCTTTAATAGCTATTAAAGTTTGAACACTTGTTAATCCCAGACTCATAATCCTTATATTGACAGTGGCTGTGGTTTGGTCAGATTTACTCTGTATTGGTTGTAGCCAGTGTGAGAATTGTATATTGACTTTTTTTTTTGGGGGGGGGGGGGGGTGTCAGCTTTTTTCATGTTGCCCAGATTAACTAGTTTGTGTGATGCAGAGGTGCACCTCAGTGCTGTATCCTTAAAACTTCACATGAACACAACACCTTCAATGCTATAATTCATACAATGCTGTTCAGCTTTATGTGACGATTAGTTCCATGAATGCCTTAAAAAAGTAGTATGTACTTTCTGAACCACTCCTCAGCTTACTTGTCTTTTCTTGCCAGTAAAAACTGCTTTATGTCTGTTCCCTTTCTCTTACTCATGACATCACCAGTGTTAAATGAAATCTGAGTGCAAAAACAGCCTCTGTTATTTATCTGTGAAAAGGTCACTACATTAAGTTTCAGTTTATTACCAACCTAAACTATACACAGGTAAAACAGACATTAGTGAGTCGTGACAAAAGGGTTGAGTCTTACACAATGGTATGGTATTGGTAGCGAACAATTTCGGAAAATAAGAACAAAAAGAATATGTTTAAAATCTCAAAATTCTGTCAAAATTATATTGAAGTGATTCCTAACATTTTCACCACTCGAGGCTTAAAGTACAATCAAGTCAAGACAATAGGTAAACTTCATCTTAATCATTTCACCATAAACATTTTGTTTTGATGAACTGTGCGGAACATTTGTGCTTGGGATACAACTATAGTTAGATTGCAACGTTTATTTTCCAAGAAAAAGTGTCTTTCAAACACTTACGTATCTCCTGTGCTATCTCCATTGCATTCAGCTGAATTTCCCACATTTATCGTACATCTTGTTTTGACGTCCTTCAAGGGGGATCAAGCCTTATTTAGAGGGGGTCGGACCCACCCAACCCCCCCCCCCCCCCATAATTCTCACCCTGGTTGAAACCTTTTAGTCAATATTTATTGCATACATATATTATAAACTAGAGCATTGGAAAATGCTTTGAATAGCAGTTTGGTGGAAGTTGTTGGGTTTATTTACATTAACAAAACAATGACAACGCACAAGAGAAAGACACTATGTATATACACACATGTGCATTATTGTTTCAGGAGGTTTTCCCATAAAATTCTTAATTACCATTTCAGAGACACAATGTGGTGCTCATGTAAATCCCCTCTAGGTTGGATTTGAGTTAACCTATATAGATGATGGACAGCCTAACGGTTCTTAGCACCATTGTTTGTCCTAATCTTTGCATGGCAGCTTTTCCTATAGACTACAGTAAAAAGAGCCAGAGATGGAGCGGGAGAAAGAGAGTGCTATTAGCTATTTGTGGGTGTGTCTGTGCTTTCTTGCTAGAACAATTAAAACAAATTCCCTTATTGGTTTATATAGAGTATTCAGTCTAATGGGATGATTGCATGGTGGCTAGAATGGCATGTAACTGCCTTCTAAAGATTTATATGAATTCCCAATCAATAGTGGTGAAGCTCTGAGTCAAAAAAAAAAACCAAAAAAACAAAACAAAATAGAACAACAACAAAACAAGAAACAGTTACTGTAGAACTGCCCACGTTTTAAGAGCTTGATTATTGTACATGTGTTACTGTTCAAGTGTGGTATTCATGCTGGCTTTGTTAAATTAATCTCTCTCTCCCGCTCTTCCTCTCTCTCTCTCTCTCATAGTCAGCACCAGTCTTCTGTGGGAGAGTTGTGCTCAATTTCCATTTTTATGAACAATCAGGTTCCCTCTGTCAGAAAGAAGGATGGAAGAGCGCTGCAGGATCAATGTCAGCCTGCCTGCTGAATAGCAATGAGCTGCAGGCAGCAGCCGCAGCAGCACTGAAAGCTGTTATTGCTATTACTCTGGATAAATGAGACATCAGTAAAATAGTACATTCAATTTGAGTTCAATCCAAGAGTGATTCTGATTTAACATCTGCTAATTTCGAGCGTGTAATGATTGAACGATGTGCACAAAAAAGTAGCATGCAGACATTCTGACAGGAAACGCATGCCACTGGAATCATAGAGCTGATTATTTTTAAGCATCGTACAGATTCACAGAGATCCGTAAAATAACTGTCAAAAGCTGACTGATGAACCGATGCACACATCAAACAAATGTTACATGACGATCAGAGCAAAACAAGCAGAAACTGACAATATACGACTGGTTTTTGTGTAAATATTGTCGATCTGCCTTAAGAAATGCGGATCTTTCTATTCTCCAGTCCTCACATTTGGAGTAAGCAGCAAAACAGACTATATATTCATGGAAGTTTTATTTACAGTGTGTCAACTGGTGTGTCTATATGCCTTTACAGACAACAAAAGCATTACCAAGCAAAAATGTCATATTAACTCATCTCTTTTGGAAATAAGAATTGGACAATGTGGTAACAACATCTTCAGCAATGGAAGCAATGTCATATTAAAAAAAACAAAAAAAAACCTGGACCATTTTCTATACAGTCATCATTGGCAACAATGGGTTATTACAAGCAAGCAAGTAAGAAGTGTGTATGGCTATGTGCATGTATATATATATATATATATATATATATATATATATATATATATATATATATATATATATGAATGAGCCCAACTTTTGTGCCTGTACCTCCATTACTGAAGAAGGATGTACTAGAAATAGCACCGACTGGCGCAAGCTACTTTTCTGTGTGCAGACAGAATGCTGTGCTACACTACTTAGCTGCAACACTAGTATTTATTACAACCTTTGCATTGATCCCTGTTTAATAAAACTGTCCAACATTTCCTACTAAGTGCAGTAGTCCTTATTCAGAGTCTTTACATGACTGAAAATTCAGTGAAGATAGAAAAAATGTGAGGGACAGAAGGCAAGTAATCGCCTCTACCTGGTGAAGTGATGCATTAAGTAATTTAGACATGAGGGCCACTGAAGAATGATGCTCTCAATTACATGATCTTATCGATTTTTGCCAGAAAGAGGTTCAGCTATAGCCTTTAGTGGAAGAGCTTGTTGTAGAAGAAGCTTTCAATTAGATGCTCAAATAACAGAAACATCAGCGAGAACGCTAGGATTTTCCGTGGATCAGTAATAGAAAAGACTTCATTATTTAGAATAAAATACGAGACAGTATTATGTGTCTTATTTTTAATCGACCACATATGCTTCATACAGTGGGCACGGTGACTTAGTGGTTAGCACGGTTACCTCACACCTCCGAGGTTGGCGGTTTGAATCCCACCTCCGCCCAGTGTGTGTGAAGTTTGCACGTTCTCATCAGGCTTTAGGGGTGTACTCCGGGTTCCTCCTCCCGTCTAAAGACGTGTGTTGTAAACTGATTGGAAAATCCAAATTGTCCATAGTGTGTAAATGTGTGTGGGATTGTGCCAAGTGATGGGCCGGTGTCCCATGCCTCGTGCCCTGAGCTCACTGGGATAGACTCCAGGTTCCCCGTGACCCTGTGTAGGATAAGTGGTATGGAAAAGGGATGGATGAATGAATATAGTTTATATGTTTCTGAATTGAATTTTCTGTATAAGGTATCTTCCTATGTTCCACATATCATAAATATCCAAGGTCACTGAAAGTGCACAGGTATAGATTACTATAATTTACTATCAGGTAAATGTAATAGCATCGATTTGTATGAATAATAAATAACTCCATACCTGTAAGGAGAAAAGACATACAGCCTCAGAACCACTGCATAACCAAACCTGACCCACAGGTTTCTCAAATAGTGTGGGAATAAGGAAATAAGGAAAATACATTTCTCTCTCTATCTCTGCTCTCAAATGGTGAATAACTCCTTTACTGACTTTTATTGACATTTCCTGATATTTTTACTGCAAGAACTCTCTCTTAATTATTATATTTCATATTATTATCTAATTCTTCTGGTATTCCTTTTTGTTCTTTTTTAATTCATGCCACTGTACATATTATTGTAACTAGTTAGTAGTGTATGTACATTATGTAGCTGTTTGACATATAATAGCTCTGGACATTTAATATTTCTTTCTTTCTTTCTTTTTTCTTTTTACAGCAAACAATATTACAAATAGAAACTATCACAGAATTGTAATTGCACACTATAAATTTGGAAGATACAGTCTGAACAGTCATTATTCACCCATGATCCATGGGTGCCTGGTGTGTGTGTGTGTGCACATTAGTGTGAGGTCTGCTTTAATAGACTGCACAAACACTCAAGTAGTAAACACAGGACACCAGTATTACCACCTGGGGCTTGCATCACCTTTCCCTAAGAAGATGTGTGTGCATGCAAAAAGTACTAATATGTCTTCTGCTGACTCGTCTTTCTCTTTAATGACTCCGTCTCCCTCTAACCATTGAAGACACACCAGGCAATTTGCTTCCTCTCGTCCTGTTACTAGACTGCAAAATGCAGTGGCGAGGTGTCTAACGAAAGTACCCCTGAGGAAATTATCATACTTTTGTATTATTAGAAACTTGAGCCCCAAAGATAGAAACTACCTAGAATCAACTGAGTTGGTGTTCTTGCACTGCAAAAAAAAAAAAAGAAAAAGAAAAAAAGACACATTCGCAAGTGAAAACATTTTGAATGTAGTCCAGTTTATAGTTCAAAATTACAATGAGCAATCTTACCAATCTTACCAATATAAGATTGGTATAACTATTACTAGACATGATTGCTAATTTACTAAGCTTTACATTTACATCTTTACAAACTACATTTTAGCATGTGGAAACATTGCTAAGATGTTGTGTTGTATTTCTTATTATAATATTACAATAAACAAAATATAACATCATTAAACCTATTTCTAGACATTATTACTAATTTCAAGCTTGTAGTTTTCTTATTCTATTGGCAGATCATTTTGCTTCTTTATAGAAATAAATGCTTAAAATGAGCAAAAATGATCTGCCAGTAGAACAATGTCAGTCTAGAAATAAGTACAAATGGCTTGAAATATGTTTAATAATCTTATAGATAGTTTACTGTAATCTTATAATTGGAAATAGATAAATTGGCATTTATAAATAATTCCCTTCTATAAATGTGCTAATACTACGTGTTCAAATAGTGCAGCTGTGTAACCAGGAAAATTCATTACAGTTTTACATGAAGTCTGTTTTGTTGAACTTCTCCACTGTTTGTGGTAATGGCAGTGCTAAGGCTATAATAGCAATTTGTAGTCCTGGCCATCATAGCATAACTGTTCATATGAATTGAGGCCCAAAGCCATCTTTATGGTTTTTAAGTGATACCATCCTCAGCAATCTCAATGATCTTTAGGCTGCACCACGTGGGGCATCATCAGTAGAAGCATGTGACTTCCAATTGATGAAAACTCCAACCAGAAGTAGGGCATCGGGATGGATCGGGCAGGTCCAAAGAGCAGAAGGGGTCAGGATCACTGGTATCTCAGGAGGATAATGTGTAGGTGGACAGAAAGAGAGAGGGAGAGAGAGAGAAAGAGAGAGAGATTATTAGGTATGCTTATTGTCTCATAATGGTTAAGGACAATGTACTTTCTGTGAATGCAAGCAGGGATTCCGGCAAGACTAGCTATGACGGCATAACTAAATGGGAGAACCAGACGGGAACACAGACATGAGGGCTCCCTGGGACATAAGACGGCCAGGAGCTCCACCATCAACAAACCTCGGTGAACACTTTAAACCGGGGGGTGGCAGCATCCAAACATCCTGGTTCACCACAACACTTAATGCTTGTGAGCCCTCTAGATCTGCTCCTTTACCTAAAGAAAAACTATTCACAAAAAGCTTGACTAAACAAATATGTTTACAGCCTGGACTTAAACACTGAGACTGTGTCTGCGTCCCGAACACTAATTGGAAGGCTGCTCCATAACTGTGGGGCTTTGTAAGAGAAAGCTCTTCCCCCTGCTGTAGCCTTCACTATTCGAGGTACCAACAAATAGCCTGCCCCTTTTGATCTAAGTAGGCGTGGCAGATCATAAAAGACCAAAAGTTCGCTCAGGTACTATGGCACGAGACCATTCAGTGCTTTATAGGTCAGTAGTAGTATTATATAATCAGTGTGAAAATTTACTGGGAGCCAAATGCAGTGTGGATAAAATAGGGGTCATGTGGTCATATCTTCTGGTTCTAATAAGCAGCTGCATTCTGGACTAACTGGAGTTTGTTTATGCTCCTACTGGAACATCCAGACAGTAAGGCATTACAGTAATCCAACCTGATTACAATAATCCAACCTGCATCGTGTAGTGACATTATATCTCTTATCTTAGCAATATTTCTGAGATGAAAAAAGGCTATCCTAGTAATATTATCTACATCTACGTCAAATGAAAGACTGGGGTCAATAATCACACCAAGGTCTTTTACTGCTGAACATGATGAACCAGAAAGGCCATTCAGAGTTACTGTGTAATCAGAAAGATTACTTCTAGCTGCATGTGGTCCTATTGGAAGTACTTGTGTCTTGTCAGAATGAAATAAAACAAGTTAATAAGCATGCAATGTCTAATGTCCTTTACACATTCCTCAACTTTATTAAGCTCGTGTCTGTCATCTGGTTTTGCTAAAACATACAACTGTGTATCATCAGTATAAAAGTGGAAGCTAATTCCATGTTCACGAGTAATTTGACCCAGAGGTAGCATCTATAAAGTAAAAAGCAGTGGGCCTTAAACAGAACCTTGCGGAACACCAAACTTTATTTCAGTATGCATAGAGAAGTAACCATTTATATCTACGAACTGATAACGATCGGTCAGATAAGACCTGAGCCAGGAGAGGGCAGTTCCCTTAATGCCAACAACGTTTTCTAGTCTATCAAGGAGAATAGTATGACCTGTAGTATCAAAAGCTGCACTAAGGTCAAGCAACACAAGTAAGGAGACTAAACCCTGATCAGAGGCCAGTAGTAGGTTGTTTACCACTTTAACCAGCGCTGTCTCTGTGCTATGATGAGGCCTAAATCCTGACTGATACATTTCATGAATGTTATTACTATGTAGGTACGAGCATAGCTGCTGTGCTACAACCTTTTCTAAGACCTTGGAGATAAAGGGCAGATTTAAAATTGGCCTATACCAGGACAATTGACTGGGGTTGAGGTCAGGGTTTTTAAATCAGTAAATGATTTAGGTACATCGAAGAATTGATTATTTTTAGAAGGGGTTTGATTACTTCTGGAATAATCTGTTTGAAGAAGCATGTAGGTAGGGGATCTACTATACAAGTTGATGATTTCGCTGCAGAGATTAATGAAGCTAGTTCGGTCTCTCTAAGGGGAGTAAAACATTCTAATCATTGATCTGATATTGCTGTATTACCATATACAGGGTGAGTTATAAGACTGTCTGGTTTTAAATTAATAGTCTGAGTTTTTTGTCTAATATTTTCAAATTTGCCAGTGAATAAATTCATAGGTTTTACAGGTAAGTGACTACGTATGCTGTGAAAGGCATGCAAAGTTAGTTGGCTTGAGAGGTAGAGATGAACTATGTTTTTACTTAGCTTTATTATCATCATCAGCATTTTGTTGGAATATGCATAACTCAATTCTATCACAATCCATTTTGTTATTTACTGTAATTACAGGCTTCTCTGAAACTATTAGTGGTAGTGGTATAGTGGATGTAGATTTAATCGTAAACTACATTCCAAATGGAAACTAGTGTTTGTGGAATCTTGTAAATCTTGCTTAGCAGATGTGTCTGGCTACAGTTTAACTGATGTGATCATCTGAGGAATGTTCTACCAACTAAAACAACTGTCAAATACTTTATTTGTTATTTTTCAGGAATGTTACACGGTGCAAAGGTGATAATCGGTAACGTGATTAGTTGCACTGTTTACCATTTCACAGTGGACTTCCGCAATCGTTCTTATCAGATTAACGCACGAGTTATTGTTTTCATAAACAATAAGAACTTTGAAGCATGTTGCAAATGTTATCGTCTATGGAGAGTACATGGTTTCACCTCGTTATCATTCTTCCGGGAGAGAAATATTTTGGTGATTTCTAGTCAGTCTTTCTAAAAGCATTCTACTATACATCATGACTTTGTGTAAAAGCTGTATAAAATGGGAAAGAAATTGGCACCATAGTTAAACATTTCCAATACTTCAGAATTTGAAGAATGCAAAATGTTTGCTTTGGGAAAACGATAACGATGGTTATTCATTTTACAGGTTAGTCAGTCAGAGAGAGAGAGAAAGGGAGCGAGAGAGAGAGAGAGAGAGAGAGAGAGCATAGCATCCCTACTGACACTAGATTTTCTCTTTGTGTTAATCCACTCCCCATTGTGAAGACTAAAAGATAAAGTATCAATATTAACCATTCTTAGTCCTCTCCAAATCCATATTTCTGCCAACCATCTCTTTGTTCAGTGTAAGAGCTGGCATCATTGTGAGTTTTTACATCATTATATTGCCTTTTCCCCCCATTTTAACATCTATACATGCTATAGCTTTACACCAGCTATAGTATTAACATCATAGAAATGCTGAATAACTATATCAATATGACAACCAGTCTGACAAAATATAGTGGATGAGCCTCTCAATGTGTTCTAACTGTGGTCTAAGTGTTTCCAGATGACAATGAGGCTACAGAGTTTTTCATTTCTTTCCTTGGACAGGGGAAATTGAGTCCGGTCCAGTGGAAAACTCTTTAGCCACCACTTGTGTGTGAGACATGCTGTGGTCACCACTCAGCAATTTTCTTCTTAGTGTTTTCTACATTGGGTTGTAAATAATCGTTTCTGAAATGTTAGGTTTACATTCATAGATGAGTCGTTTCCTTCCAGGGAAGTGACAATGTCGACTATTCTAAACTCTTAACACAGTAAGAGTTCATATAGGAGACTCTGAAGATGCTTTCAGAACTTTTCAGAACAGAGATTTTCTCTTGTAATTGATTGTTAGGCATGCTTTCCAGCAGACTGTCCATAGATAAATTCTCCATGTTGGAGTCGGTTGCCCATCCCCCATGTCTTGAGAGAGTCAAACTGACAGGAGACTGAGTGAGTGAGAGTGAAGAGAGGCTTTATAGCCCTGGCTCTCCTCTACAAAGCATGCGGTCAAAAAGTCAGCAGAGCAATACAGCAGGAAATGTCCCTTACTCTGGGATTAGACTGGAGGGAAGAAAACCCACAAGGCATTTTCACCTCACACAGCGAGCAATGAAGATGTTGAAATTGTGTTTGAGAGGAAAGGATATGGCGAGAGAGAGAGAGGCAGAGAGAGATTCAGGGATTTGTCACTGGATTTTGAGTGTTTCAGCTTGAGTCTTGCATGGGAGATTTTTTTTTCCTCAGCAGTTGAATGGCAATGCTGTTTGATGTGCTAATATAAATGACTTCAAAGTGAGCCAGTCTCTTTGTCTCTATCTGTCTCTCTCTCTCTCTCTCTCACTTATCCTCGCTATCACACACCCACCTAGTACATACATTATATAGTCATAATTTTATTTTATAAATAATACCATCCATCCATCCATCCATCCATCCATTCATTCATTTTCTGTACCGTTTATCCTACACAGGATCGCAGGGGGCCTGGATCTTATCCCTGGAGACTCTGGGAATGAGGCGGGGGACACCCTGGACGGGCTGCCAACCCATCGCAGGGCTATAGAATACCATTATTATTTGACAAACAGAAATGGAATAATAAGTCCCTGAACAAAGGGGGGGGGGGGTCAATATTTAAAGTAAGTGTCAGTATGTGGTGGCCTCCAGATGCTTTAAGTACTACAGTGCATCTCATCCTCATGGACTGCACGAGATTGGTCAGTACTTGCTGTGAGATGTTACAACACTCTTCCACCAAGGCATTCGCAAGTTCTTGATCGCATCTGGGGGGACACATGTTTACATGGAATTTTCCACTGCAAGGACGATCAACTGTCCTTCCTGTCTCCCTGTAGCACTGTCTTAGGCGTCTTACATTACAGACATTGCAGTTTATTGCTCTGGACACATCTGCAGTCCTCATGCCTCCCTGCAGCAGGTCTATGGCATGTTCACACAGGTGAGCAGGAACCCTGGACATCTTTCTTCTGGTGTTTTTCAGAGTCAGTAGAAAGGTCTCCTTAGGGTCTCTAACTTATTGTAACTGTGACCTTAATTGCCTTCCGCCTGTAAACTGTTAGTGTCTTAAGGACTGTTCCACAGGGGCATGTGCAATAATTGTTTATGGTTCACTGAACAAGCATGAAAAACATTGTTTAAACCCTTTCCAATAAAGATCTGTAAAGCTTATTTGGATTTTACAAAATTATCTTTAAAATACAGTCTCCTGAAAAAGGGACGTTTCTTTTTTTTTTTTTGCTGAGTGTATATATATATATATATATATATATATATATATATATATATATATATATATATATATATATATATATATACATGTACAGAAAATGGTGGTGGCATGGTGTAGTGTGTGTGACTGTTAGGTGCTGCTATCGGTATTGTTAGGATTCGAACGCCTTTATTTTTCAAGGTGTGTTGTTGGGTCCACAATGACATCCCTCTCTTACTCCCTCACTCACTTTCAGTGACTGTTTTATCCTGGTCAGTGTTGTGGAGGCTATCATGGTAATGATGAGTACAAGGCGAGTGAACTCACCCTAGATGGGATGCCATGTATACATGCAATTGTACACTCGTTCACACCCAGGGGCAATCCAGCATAGTCAATCCAGCTACTTACATGTTTTTTGGACAGCAGGAGGAAACCGGTGAACCCAGAGGAAACCCACACGAACACAAGGAGATAATGCAAAACTCTGTAACAGACAATAATCTGAGCTCTAACCCAGGACGTTACCCACTGTGTCACTGTTTCACCCACATCCTATATGTTTTTAACTGTACTTACTGAATAATATGTTTTACAGTTTGTAACTGAACTTGATGTAAGGTCTACAGCTAACCGTGACCATTTTTTTTCATGCGCAGTGTTTGTTAATAATCATTTATTAACTAAATTCATCATTATCAGTTTTCGGTCACAGGACTGTTGTTAGCTGGATTTTTTTTTGACTTCTCATAAAAAAATTCAAATTCAGTATTCTAATTAGTACTGAGTCATGTAAACGCCACAATACGATTGCCCGATTCAGATTAAGACAATATTCTGATTCCCCAAATTCTGACTCCCACCCCTGGAATATGCCGGTTTTCGTTGGAAATGTGTTCCATGTAAACACCTTATTCAGAAAATCCACTGAAAGGAGATATATGCACGTACTCAGTCCGCACGGAATTGTGGGTTGTAACAGATGCTTATCTGTAGGCTAGGTGTTTAAGAATGTAAACTCAGGCATACTGTACTTACAACAACCATGTATACAGGAATATTCCGATGCCTCTACGCATATAAACATTGTATTCGGAATATGGCAGCAACCCGAATGTCGACCTTAAACGGAATTTGATGTGCATGTAAACGTAGTCACTGTCACTGCTATTCTGAGGATGGTCCACCATCCAAATAACATCTGCTCAGTGCTGGTCATATACTGATTTATTTATTTATTTTACTGAGGGAATGAGTAAAGCAGAGCCAGCAGTATAACAGATGGGCTACAGTGAGTAATTGTATATCTCTTAAATGCATCTTTTTGATACTTTTTTGTTAATGATCAATTGGCAATGAGTGTAAATATGTCGGTAATGACTACATGCGTCAGAGTACCATTCTCTTTCCGAGAAAGAAACTTAGATTAGTACTGTATGTGTTCCTCATACTGGTGGTTGAGTTTAACCTTCTGCTGTTTACTGGAAGAAGGTAGGACACCGTGGTCCATGTTAAGGACTCCTCATTCTGCTCTGCTGTTATTGTTAAGCCCTGTGCTGTTGTTGAGTGCATGAACTTTTGAACGTCTGGTTCCCTGAGGCTGCTGTTTTACTCTTATATCTGAAAGGCTTTATTCCCAGTACAATGCGCCAGCACAGCTGGGGAAGCTCAGGGACAGAGCCGATGTGTGTGTGTGTGTGTGTGGGAGAACGAGAGAAAGAGCGAGATGTGGGGTAATATACAAGCCATACTGGTCCCTCAGGAATTAAACTATAACACTAAACAGTGCTGATTTAATTCACACCGATTTTATCAACTCATGTTTTCATTTTCCCTTTCAACCTGCATGCTATTAGATATGTTCATATAAATTCCAGACCCAGTGTGTGTTGGAAAGCCAAAGCCATTAGCCACCTGGACTGATGATATACCTGAACACATCTGCTGACAGCCCAGCAGAGCAAGTTCCAAACGCCAAAAACGTGTGTCTGGGTCTGTGTGTGTGTGTGTGTGTGTGTGTCCTAGATCTCTGGATCTCTGCAGGGAAATCCATACACACCATCCAGAGCTGAAGAGGCTTATACTCTGGAATATCAAACAACTCCTTGGACTCGTATAAATACAAGACTATTTTTATATTTTCAATTTTCCTATCCAGCTCATATTGTTCCCACTGCTCTTAAATGACTACAAAAATGTTTGAGCTTTGTGAGCTCTGGGAGCTCTACTGCAGAGACATTCACACATGTACACACACTATTCCATTTGTCTTTACCGATTAATCAGGTGCTAAATAAATCTGTCACTTTCATTTCACGCCAAGGCAAATAAAATACATTATGACTGTGATGAGGAGCGTTGGTCAGACGGCTTGTCCTCCTGCAGTTCAGCCAAAATAAATTAACATGAAGTGTTTCCTAATCCAACTGAAATAATACACTCAGTGCAATGGCACTTACAGCACAAACCTCTCCAGAGGCACTAGATATCAATCAATTTTAATGAGACTGAAGCTGTCATAATGTGTGAATATTGCAGTCAGTGCCTTTTTATGGAAGACCTCGTGCATATACTGCTACATTATGGGACAGAATTAATTAGTATGCATTAAAAGACAGATTAGTCCACTAGTACTAATTCACACATGTATACTGATATAACAGCATTGTGGGGATTTATTATTATTTATTTTTTTGTCTAATAACTGCCAGCACTGGTGTTTGTTCTATGATTGACATTTTAGTTTCAAATCAAAACCAACCCCACAACACATGCCTGAATCTCCACACACATACCATTCAAAGAAGAAGAAAAAAATCTACTCTACTAAATAAATAATCACCTCTTTGGGTATGAAAGAGGTGCGCAGAGGAAAGAAAGACAGATTGAGACATTTATTGGGAAGAAAAATAGAGTAACGGGAGAAAGAAACCAGAATGTTTTTCAATGTATGTTATTCTAGGAGCTTTGAGAAGATGAATGAGTTTCAGCTTTTGTCTTTCTTCTTCTTATGCTCTGCTGTTTCACTATGTAACTATGTTTTCTCTGGATGCCTCTGGGCATGACTGTGTGTTGCAGCGAATAATCCCACTGAGCTTTCTGATGCCATAAATAAAAAAGAAACTCAAGAAGAAAAAAAAAAAACACGTCATTTGACAGCACCGAACACCAAGCCTATAAAGAACAGCGTGAACAGAACGTGAAGGACAGCTACTTATTCTTTAATTCATTTCCAATGTTTTGTCTTTATACACTTTGTCAGAACAATAAGGTCTGCGAGACATGAAAAATGCAGTTAAATTGCCAATCATGATGCCAGTAATGATGTTAAAACAGGGTTCATAAAGGTCATGCATATAATTCTACATGCCATTTGAAATATACATAGCCTGGATTAAACAAGATAGCGCAGTGGGTAGTGTTTCTGCCTTACAACTCCAGGGTCACTGGTTTCACATGTTTTCCCCATGTCTGAGTGGGTTTCCTCTGTGTTCTCTGGTTTCATGCCACAGTCCAAAAACATGCCAGTAGGTGTATGAATGAATGTGTGTATAGTGCCTTGATATCAGTCCATACAGTTTTTTTGTTATTGCTGCAGCCAAAAATTTTGCTATGGCTTTTTAAAAAAAAAGTTGCGATGTAATTTGCGGCGTTTTTTTCTGCTTTCTTGCGGAAAACCACTTGAATTGGTGAAACTGCAATTTCACGAAATTGTCCTGCACGGTCTTTCGCAGTGAGGTTTGTTAGTAAATGAGAACCTTTAGCTGTACTCATGTTCGACGCGTATGAATTGAAGAGAGCTTTGACTAAATGCGGGTCGTGATGACATGACATGACATGACACGACGCGTCTTGGCCCAAACCTGCGGAAAATCTGTGGTAATTTTTGAAAAATTGCAAGCTCCTCTGAATATTCCCTAGATTTTGAGTTCATTTCCACGATCGCAAAATCCTGGAGGGACTGTTGATGGGGACTGCCATCTCATTCAGAGTGTCATTTCCACTTCACGCCCAGTGTTCCTGGAATAGACTACAGATCCACTGCAACCCTAACCAGGATAAAATGCCATCTGGGGATGAATAAATGGAGAAATAAGATACTCAGAAATTGCACAGTTGAGGATGTTTTACTTTCTCTAAAGGCGACCCGAACATTTTTTTTTGTGATGTTCTGTGTAGAAACTTCTTCCAAAGTCTTAACCTATATAACAGCAGCTCTGCAACATATTACAAACCAAAAAAAAAAAAAAGAGCAAATCAGAGTTTATATTTTCAGTAAATGAAGTAAACACATGGAGCCTGAGTGGGTGTTTTTATTTCTACTCATCAGCTACCTGCTATTGCAATAGAGCCATAGTTTTTGCACAGTTTCAGGGATATAGATTCAGCCCACGTCTTTTAGATGTTGCTGTAATTTTCATATGCGTATTACAGTAAATTAAATAAATGAGTGCATGCAAAATAGATGTTTTCACTCAGCTCTTTAACAGTTACAGCACTGCCTGTTTGCTGGCATCAGAAGTTTACATACACTCATCGTGGGCATGAATGTCATGGCGATATTGGGCTTTCGATCATTTCTTTGAACTGTTCATTTTCTGGAGCAGAATGATTGTACGACATACATCTTTAATAATAATTTTAAAAAATCATTTGGTTCATAAGTTTTTATTCATTTGGGGTTTTCTGTAATCAACACAGGACCAAAATTATATATACAGGGTCAAAACCTTTATTTATTTATTTATGTATATTAAAGATGCATGTTGTACAATCATTCTGCCGCAGAAAAAGAACAGTTCAAAGAAATGATTGAAAGGCCATGAGATTCATGTCCACGATGAGTGTATGTAAACCTCCGACCGAAACGGTATTTGACTGCAATGTTTACACCTTAACTTTGCACCTTTCTGCCCATTAGACTGCACATTCTGCCTTGCATACAATCCATTGCTCTAGAAAAGAACATTTGTTCTTAGCAATACACAATAGGGATGAATAGAGTCACTGCAGAATTAATTAGAACATTTTATGACTCGAGCGCCAAAAATAGGCTCAAAAGGTCAGGTATATTTTCTACCCTATTAAAAAGCTGTTGTTTTGCACTAAGCACTTTTTTTTTACACAAGAAACAACAGCATGTGGGTGTAATAACATCTTATTGCAATAACCGTAATCTCTAAATAAATGTGAATCGTAAATGTAATAGGGTTCTTTGTAAGAGGCCTTCCATTTGGCCTCACTAACTGAACAAGTGAATGCATATTTCCCATAGTACTCGCCCGCGACCTCTTTTTATTCTTCCTCTCCTCGCCTCTCTCAGCTTGATGGATTGAGGCTGAGGGAGAGTAGTCTGTATGGCTGCATGTTAGTGCATAAGTGTCCTCCTCCCAGGGAGAGAGCAGCAGCTGTCCTGACTAATGGCACACAAGCAGCTCCAGCTGGCAGTGCACAATGCACAAAGGCTGGTCTCCAAATAAAATGGCTAAGAAAGGCTGCCAGGGAAAGTGGCATCGTGGTAGGCTTGCAACACTGATCGAAATAACGCCACGAATGCTGTTATGAATTACTTCAGACATGTTTTGGCAGATATAAAAACAGAACAAGGGGGTAAATGGAGATGGAGCAATTTTAAACTGTCTCTATATAATATTAGCATACACATGCACAAACAGCAGGTAGGTGTGGGAGCAAACACCCCCATGTGTGTGAAGGTTCAGGCCAAACAACACCGTGACAGCTTCATGATGACAGGGAGTTGTTGCACTAGTCTCATTGGAGATAGAGGACTGACTTATCTAATGCACTCCCTGCAGTCACAAGCAAGGAGTAGAGTGGGTGGTGTGTGTGTGTGTGTGTGTGTGTGTGTGTGTGTGTGTGTAAAAGCCTGTATTTAGGAAGAATTGCTCATCACAATGTGCCAGTGCCAGAGAGGGAGTGAGAAAAAAAAAGGTTCAGTAGAAGCATTCAAATTTGATCCTCTGTGGGCTTCTTCTGCAGTGGCTCGCCTCCATACCACCACTAATCTTTCTTAGCCCTACCAGTGTCTTTCTAGCTGTGTCTCACCCACACAGGGTAAAATTGTACACCTCATTAAGCCACAGTCCCAGTGAAGACTCACAGACAAAATGTCTTGCATAACTTCATAGTCAAAAATATCAGAGCAAGTTTTCCAAAAGCATCACAACACAAAGATTAATAAATGAACACTCTGTCTACCAGAAAATCTCAGGGGTGCAGTGATTTGGAGAATGTAACCTTGTTTGAAAGTGGATGCTTAGTCTCCAGTATTGAATATGAAAAACACACTACTTCACACTCCGTAGATATATAAAATAACTACTAAACATTTGATCATTTTTGAAACAGTGCCTATTGACACTATTATTACTAGTACTTGAACAAAACCACAAGGAAAAATAGCTTTTTTCAATCATTTATTCAACAGAAATGTCAATAGATGTGATATTCTTCTGTGGAAAAAGTAAGTACACCCTTGGCCTCAGAAGCGAGTATTGCCCCCTTTAGCAGAAATAATTTCTTGTAGGTGTTTTGCATAATTGACCATCAGTCTCTGACATCGGCTTGCTGGAATTTTAGACCACTCTTCCAATATTCTTTCAGTTGCAAGATGTTTGAGGGTTTTCTTGCATGTATGGCCCGTTTCAAACCTCTCCACAACATTCTAATGGGATTCAAATCTAGGCTTTGACTAGGCCACTCCATAACCCTCCATTTATTCTTTTTGAGACATTCCTTGGTAGATTTGCTAGTGTGCTTAGGATCATTATCCTGTTGAAAATTCCACTTTCGGTTCAACTTCAACTTTCAGACAGATGGCCTCACATTATCTTTAAGCACTCTTTAATATGATGCAGAATTCATAGTTGAATCAATGAATGCAAGCTGTCTAGTTCCTGAGGCAGTGAAGCAACCCCAAACCATAACATTTCCACCACCGTGCTTCACAGTTGGTATGAGGTGCTTCTCCTGAAAAACTGTCTTTGGTCTGACATGTCTGCTGTTACTATGGCCAAACAACTCTATCTTTGATTCGTCTGTCCAGAGCACATTATTCCAAAAGGCCTGGTCTTGCCTATATGCTCATTGGCAAACTTGATTCTTGCTTTAATGCTCTTTTTAAACAGCAAAGGCTTTTTCCTGGCACGCCTCCCATGCAGGTCAAATTTGTGCAATCTCTTTCTGATTGTAGAAGCATGCACCTTGACGCCAACAGTTGCAAGACATACTAGCAGATCCTGTGATGAAATTTTAGGGTTTTTGGAGACTTCTTTTTGCATTGGATAGTTTGCTCTTGGGCTAAAATTTGCTAGGAAGGACAAATTGGCAGTTGTTTGAAATCTGTGCCAATTGTAGATTATTTTTCTTACAGTGGAATGATGTTTTTCAAATAATTTGGAGATATTTTTAAATCCTTTGCCAAACTCATAAGGATCCACAACCTTTTTTCTGAAGGCCTTACAGAACTCTTTAGATCTTGGCATGATGACACCACACACCTCAATAACAAAGGGAACACCAGACACTAGATGTGAGAGGGGTATAAATAAGACAAGTTCCACCTGCACTCCCTAAGCAGGTTCTAATCACTGGCACCCAGTCTTCTACACCTGATTCTAATTTTATGGAGTTGAAGGTGTGATAAATGTGGACGTGTACTTACTTTTTCCATGTGACTGATCTGTTGTGTTAATTTCAATTGTAAAAATTGCCACAAAATATCAATTTTATGTGTCATTTGATAGAGTGTAACAACTTTATTAATAGGCACTGTTCCAAAGAGGATTTCCATGGGGCCTACTTATTTTTTTCACATAACTGTGTGTGTGTGTGTGTGTGTGTGTGTGTGTGTGTATATATATATATATATATATATATATATATATATATATATATATATATATAAAACAAAGTATTTAAAAAAAATATTTTGCCACATACTAATTTCCCTTCAAACTGCACTACTTCCATAGTCACTTATAACATCTACAATTGTCAAACATCTCCTCTGTGCTGAACATAAGGAAGAACTTATGAAAAGACTGCTGAAACACGATGGCTTTTTATGAGACTGAAACAAGTTATTACATGATAGAGATACTGTAACTTTTAATGGAGGCAACCTAGTGAGCGGATCAGTCACCATGCTGTTTACATCTCTCAGAAAATGGCCTGTCACGTAACAAGACAAATATTTGAGAACTTAATTCTAACCGTTGCTTAGATATGTGAAATTACTATCAAATTTCACTCTAAACAAAATATATAATGGAATAATTAAATTGTGATTGCCTAAACAGGTCAGCTCTGCATAAGAAACATTACCTTTAATGCATATATGCAAACCTCAAACACTTTCCTACCAGTCTAATATGATAAAGTGTTTTATGCTTGCAATTTTCCCCACATCATAACCATTTCAACTTTTATAAGTGGGTGTCCAGGCTGTATAAAGCAAAAAGCTTTTTGTCTCAGTGTTCCGAGTCTTTTATTTGTCTCACCAGATTTATGATTTAATGTCTTATTATATTGTTCTTTTCTTGTTAAGTCATAAAACAGAAATAAACCTTTACTGCTGTGTAACAATGTGGATTCTGCTGTATTTGGCTCACCAGCACAGAAATTCTTAAGCTGCTGGTTTTTTTTCTTTCAATTTTTAAAAATAAAGATCACTGAAAAATTGAGAACAATGTGAAAGACCATTGTATTATTATTTAAATAAGCATTTGGGTACTGAATAAACTAGCTGGTTGTTTAATAAGTTACAAGAACCTCACATTTCTATCAATGCTCTACTACCATACACAGTGCTAACGGTCCTAAAAATCTTGCCCACTGCCTGGCGACCCACGGTCCTGTCAATACGTTGACTGTCCCTGTTTTCCCAGTATATCCATCTCCCTCAGTACTTCAACTCAGTCCCGCAGTCTCAGCAGTCTCCTGACTAGTGTGCTTGTGGCTAAGCATGGCTAACATAATTAAATGGTCTCACTTAATTTACTGCCTGCTTTTGAGCTTGCTGTGTTATCCACTATGCTCCTTTAACATCTTCCCCAAGCCGGATTGGTAACAACACACTGGGGCTAGTGTCGAGTTTCCCCTGCTAACTCCTCATTCTCTTTGCCAGGCCATTTTTTCCTCTCTCTCAGAGGTTCATTCCCCAGCTTCCATATCCCCTGCCATCCAAAGCCTAGTGGGCCTATGGCTACATTCTGTTTGAGTGTTTTTTCCCCCCTGCCATAATGCACACTTTTCATGGAAGGCTAACAAGTTAGCCAAGCACCACTGTACACAGCTTTGCCACTGAATGACTAACCAGCCATACTACAGGATTCAGACAGGAGTCACAGATGTGGCTCAGTTGAAATCGTTAATCCTGAAGCCACACACAGAGGAAGCTTCTGTCGTCCTTATAGACCAAAATCCGAATCCCTCTTGTGTTCCTTACACAAAGAATATGAGAATAAATTGTCTATGGCTGCATCTCCGAGACTGACAGTCTGACAGCAATCCAACAGTTGAACTGTGATGTTTAACTCCAGCTTTGGCAGTGTCCAGAAATGAATCTGAATTGGCTGAACCAGCTTGCATGCACTGCTGGCAGACTCTTAATAGGCTTTGACAGCCACCCGCAAAATGGTGGCAGCCCAAATCAGACTAGATGCTGATATGCAGCACATTTCACAGAATACTCTCATCTGTATGGATTTCACTGTGCCACAGTGTAAAGGCTATACTGAGAATATTAAAGGAGGTTTTGGACTGTCTGCTACATGGCAAACACCTTTGCTGACAATTTCATTGTGTCACTCATGGTTTCACAAGGGAAGTGTTATCTCCAGACATATGCTGCCTAGCACAGAATCCACAGAAGTACAGAATGCAGATGCATTTGAGACATTTTTTTGAACTGGTTCTTCCTCAAGTAGAACAAAATGCCGACATAGTTGAGCACCTGACAAAAATGGTGCTAAAGCGGGACCCTGAGTTGTTAGTTGAGTTCTTTGCCTGTACAGAGGTGGCATGGGAATGCCCTGAACCACAATGGGCCAGTTGTCTGCTTCTCCTGTTGTCAGGAGAAACCCATCTCATGGCACAACAGCTGCCTGTCACAAACCAGAAGATCCAAAAAAAAGTCATCTTGCAAACGGTTGGTTGTACCCATGAGTAACAGCGGCAGATGACTCAGTCCTTCACCCTCAATAAACTTGGCCTCCTGTTCATGTTTGTACAACAGTTTTTAGACACCTGTTCACTGAGGTTACTGGTTGATAAGCGCAACACCGGAGAGGTTGTGGACCTAGTGGCACTTGTGGGTCCAGTGTCACTGGCGGGCAACTTCCAGTGGTTGAAGGACCACCTGGAGCCATATCCAGTAGAAGGTGACACCCTGTTCTTACTCTCTCTCTCTCTACATCCATTAGCTGCCCTTTTCATATACTGGCTATCCATTTATTCAAATGGTCCTCTGTGCTCAGCTTCCTTGTTGTCCTTCACCTTCTTCCCTTCAAATTCTTTATCCACTTTCTTCCCACATGTCAGACCGCACAGATTCCCAGAAACAGGGTTGGACCAAGCAGATGTGTTGTCACTCTGGGAAACCTGGCAAATGCTGATTGGTTGAGGCAAGGAAGTGTGTCCAGTTGCACACCCAGAAATGTGATACAGTGACCCTCCTTCCAGGGGTTTTATCCAGTTTCAAAATAATAAGCTACAAATACAACTCGAGTACCAATCTAGTTTATGGTTGGTATAGGTTATTCTGGTAGACATGTGCAAATCAACCCCGTGAAAAGTACCCTGTCTGCCAGGTTCACTCTTTGGGCCTTATGCCAAAGAAGTCCTGGACAGAAGTGTGCATGTTTCAAAGACTAAAAACCAGCAGAGCTAAACAAACCGGCCGTAAGCACCCTGAAATCACCACAGCCTGGATTCTAGATTGGAGACGGCTCAACTTTTTCCAAAAAGCCTTCCTATTTTGCATGTTACTCATGCTGTGCAGCCACAAGACTGGTTCATGTTAGTCAATGCATATTTTCATGCTCTCAATACTCCAGGGCATTTTTTTTCCAATTACTCCAGGTTTTTTGAGGTTTGCCTTCAATATACATGCATTCCAATTCACAGTCCTAGATTTTACCCTCTCTCTAGCACCATGGGTGTTTTGAAATGTATGAAGGAGCCCCGTTGTCTCTGACTGCCAGAGGAATAAGGATACTGTCATATTTGGATAATTGGTTCCTATATGGCCCCACCATGGAGCAGGCCATTCAGGACAAACCCACCTTCTGAGCACAGGTTACAGTGCTTGGTCTCACTAATCCTGGAGCAGGACACAAAATTAATTGGTGTGAAGCAAGATTAATTAAGAATGCTAGCCACCTTGTCACCCCATCTAAGGTCACTGTGTATGGAACTGGATCCTGCTGAGCATGCTAGGTTTTCTAACTGCAACTGCAAAAGTAGTTCCCTTGGGTCAGTTGGAATTAAAGAATTAAAGATTTCTTAAGTGGGTTTATCAGCTTGTGGCTAAAGTTCAAATACCACAGATAGAAACATTCAGCCAGATACATGAGACTTTTCTCACAAAAGTGGCCCACCTCAGACCAGTGCCCCACTGGAGAGAGATAGTCACTACAAATGCCTCCCTCACAGTCTGGGGTGCAGTGTGTTTCCACAGACGCATAGGAGGCATGTGGAACACTTGTTTGGGAGAATAACTCATCAACCAGTTGGAACTGAGGGCAGACTATCTAGCCCTCAAATTGTTCTTACTAGTTCTCAGGATGGCTGGTCCATTCGGGCAATATTGTGGCAGTTGGATATGTCAATCACCAGGGCAGGATGAGGTCAGATGGTGCTTTCTGATTTGCACAAAAGGTCAGCAGGTGGGCTCACTGACAGTTAGCCTTAGGAAGTTGGCTTGACAGCACAGTAGTGGAGCAGACTCATTGTCAAGACATGTGTGGGCTTTGATGGGCAGATGAACTTGTGGTTGAACCCAAGGTTTCTGCCTAAATTCATATCTCCTCCATTTATTAACCAATTGATTAACCTTGGGATTGCAACTGCCACAGAGGTAAGTCACAAGGAACTCCCCTATCTAAACAGAGGATAGCCCACATGGTGATGAATGTCATCACCTTGCCCTACAGGCAAGCCAGGTGCCTGGCCTGTACTATGACATGCCACTTAACGAAGAGTGCCTTCTTCTCATGACCACTACTTAACACTGCATGAGATCTGCACTTTTGCTACCTGGGTGTCACCATGCACCTTCTACAAGGCTAACATCACCCCTCCCAGTAGTATGAGTGTGCCAACTATTGTGACATATTTGGTGAAATAGAATGCTAGTTACATATATAACTGTGGTTCTATGAACAATAGATGACTGCCTGGGTTCCAGAGAAACAACGTCTGTATGACAGTAACACAAGAAGTTATACAGCTGATATTCACCGCCCCTGGCACTTATCCATTGTTCAAAGAACTTCAGTTGCTTACATAACCACACTGCTGAAAAGTTTTGGAGTGCAATACCTGACTCTGAAGCACATTTTGGGTATTATAATAAAATCTGCAATACATTTTTAAACTGTATTTAAATAAAATTAAACATTCATACAGACAGACAAGAGTGATGTTACACACAAGCACACAAATAGACACAACTAGACACTTGCATTAACGTGGGACGGAGGAGGAGGAGGAGGAAACAGAAAGAGAGAGCGGCAGAAGCAGTTCATTAGCTTCTATAGCTAAGTGCAGCTCTGCGTCTAAAGTAGCAAACACATCTTCCCATGTTTGATTTACGAGCATAGTATATTTACTTCTCATAGTTCTCACACATTGAAACAGCGTGAAAGCAGACAATTTCTTCAATCATAAATCAACTAAACGCACCACATTGAGTGATCTTGCTTCTATGCAGATCACTCTGGCTTACCCCTGTCTATTTATTAGTTGCCACACCGTGTTAACCAACTGGCATCTGCCTATGACATCACACATTTTTGTAGATCTGTGTGGTTGTGTGTGTGTGTGTGTTTGTGTGGAAGGAGATCTTTCTCCACTTACATTACACCTTACATGCCTGGGCCCCAGAATAAACAAACATCACTGTAAATTAAAACACACACACAGCACTTCGTTAGTTCACGATGTGGTTAGACTATAACCCAAATGGCAACGAGCCCTCTTAGTCCCACAAACACTCTCACTGTGTTTGAGAGTAAGCTTGCCATTTGTGGATCAGTTTTGGTTTTTCAAAGCTTAACTTAAGATCAGTTTTGAAAGGCTGAGTTGTTTGAGCAGTTTTCCACATGGTGCCTCTTATGAAATATTAAACTCTGCTGTGATTTTGTTTTCCACAGCAGTACTTACGCTCATGTTTCCATCAGTTCTATTGAAGGAGAAGGGAAGACAGAGCAGCAGCAACAGCAAAGCAACATAAAAATCCATATGGTAGAGGTCATACAATCAGTACCCCCCCCCCCCACCCCAAACACACATACACAGGCTGTAAATAGACTAGGGATATATACACTAGATATATACACACACCTGATAGTGATGAGTGTAGGATGGTTTCAGCAGAACAGAGCCAGTGATCCCCACCTAATACACACTATAACACAGCAGCTCCACAAGCCCCCTGCAATTACGGGCTAGAGACAGGCAATCTCCCCACTATGGGGCTGCTGTTATGAAGCTGTGCGGCCAGCCAGCCAGCCTGCCTGGCTGCACTCAATCTCAGGCAAATAAAAGCGCCTCTGGCAACTGGCCTTCATGGTTCAAGGGAGAGACTGTGAAGGAGGAGGCCCTCTTCTAGAAATAACAGGGAAGAAAAAAGAGCAGAAAAAGCCTGAGTGTGGAAAAGGGGCCTCTGTCAGCATGGAGACTGGGACTGAATGGCAAACATGCAGATGTGCAAATGAACCCCTGTAGAGAGCGGATAGAGAGAAAGGGAACGAAAGAGACAGCAAAAGAGGGACAGCGAAGGGAAGGAGGGGAGGGCCATTGATTCTCCACTAATCTGGAAGAAACATAGAAAGACTCAGAGGTCACTGGTCACTGAGGAAAGAAGTCTCTTAGTAACCTCAATTTAACGTACATTAACTCAGAGGTCAACACATACACAAACACACGCATATAACAACGCCAAAATAGCAATCCTCTCCCAGTGTCAAATTCCCCAAATACTGATCCCGTACCAAAAACCACAATATTCTCCTTTATGCATCAAAACCACTCAATTAAAATTGCACAATGCATATAAATTATACAACAGGGTACAATTTCTGTGCAAAAGCTTGTACATAATTTAACAAAGCCTGACAGTCAGAGTGCTGGTACATATGCTTGTGTCTTTGTTAGTAACATTAAGTCAGTTTACAGTAATGTTCTTCAAAGAGGCAAAAGGGGTTTTTGTTTTACAGTGGAATCTGTGTTTTCTTTCTTTGCCTATTAAAAATAGTCAAACTGTTTCTTTTCCAGCTGTTGTTCCAGATCACTTGCTAATTCATTCAGACTTTTCCTGTGTGTCCTAATGCAGTTCAGTATGTAATCAGTTCAGTAGAACAGTTCTCACACAAGAGACAGAAGTCCAGAACTACAGACAGGTTGAGGAAACGCACGTGGGCCCAGTCAGCCATAATCACTCTGTATAAGCACGCCAGTGTGGGATAACTGGCATGGGTACATACTAATTGGTGTAGTACAATAAATGAGAAAGTACTGTTATGTTCATTTTATTATAAATAGCTAGGCGTGCTATACCTGATATTATGGGTTGTATTTCTTTTTTTAAATAATGACATATAATGCTGCCACAGTATTACAAGGAAAACCAATTTAAAAAAGATATATTCTAGTGGTTTCCCTTGTACTGCTCCTGTGGTTTTTATGTAGAAATGCTGTTTAATCTGAAATGTATGTGATTTGGGAAGATACATATTTCGGTGCATATTTTGTGATATCGTTTATACGGGTATAGGACAACACAATTAACTATTTTTGAACTTCTCTTTTATGACATTTTACAGTAGATATAAAAAGTATACATACCCCTTTAAAAAAAAAAAACATGCAGGTTTTTGTGATGTAGAAATGAAGCCAAGCTAAATAATATTTTTCCATCTTTAATGTGATATAGCAACCAACACAATTAAAGTGAAAAACAGTTAGAAACATTTTAAGGGAAAAAAGGAAAGAGGAAAAAAACTGCACAATCCTAACAAATACTTGGTTAAAGCACCTTTTGCTTGTAATACATTCTTAGCACAACCAACAATGCACATCTGGATTTGGCCATTTCATTCCACTCTTCCTTGCAAAAATGCTCCAGAGCTATCAAATTGTAAGGGAATCTCCTGTGCACAGCAGCATTCAGATAATTTCACAGGTTTTTGATAGGATTTAGATCTCTGACTGGGCCATTCTGTTCATCTTTTCTCATGAAGCCATTCCTTTGTTGACTTTGTGCTCTGGGTCATTATCGTGCCAGAAGGTGAAATCTGCCATGGCCTGCAGATTTGATTTTTTAGAGCATTCCTGATTCCCTCTATCCTGACTAGAGTCCCTGTCCTAGCTGAAGTGAACCAGCCCCATAGCATGATACTGCCACCATCATGTTTCACTGTGGGTATGGTGTTCGTTGGGCAATAAGCTGTCTTGCTTTTTTCACCTAACAATTATGCCCAAAAAGTTCTACCTTGATCTCATTAGACCATAACACATTTTTCCACATGGCCTGGGGTGATTTAGGATGGCTTGGATGTTCCGTCTATCTACCCTACTCCATAGGCATGTGAAGAATAGGAGAGATCGTTGTCACATGCAGGGGGAGACCAGTACTTGACAGATATCCCAGCAGATCCTTTAATGTTGGCACAAGTCTCTTGGCAGCTTCTCATTAGGTATTCTTTGTGGGTTTTTTTTGTCAGTTTTAGAGGGACATCTTGTTCTTGATAATGTCATCAACAACTTGTTGATGATGGCCTTCATGGTATGGTACATGCGTTTGAAATTCATTTGTTCCCCTCTCCTGATCAATACCTTTTGATAATTAGATCCTGTACATGCTTTCTAAGCTCCTTGCTGACCATGGCTTCAGCAGTCAGATGAAACCAAGAAGATGTCCTACTAAAACAGCTGATCTTTATTTGGGGTTAATCAAAATCACTTCATTAGTAACAGGTGCATGGTGATTACTTTGAACATGAATTTGAACAGAGTCAATGCCCCATTATAAAAGTGTGGAACACTTGTCCAGGTTATTGTTTTTTCTTTTCCCTGTAGAACATTTCTATTTGTTTTTATCACTTGAATTTTGTTGGCTGCTATAATCACATTAAAGGTGGAGAAAGATCTGACATGATCTATGTTGGTTAAATTTTTATTATTATTATTATTATTATTATTATTATTATTATTATTATATTATTATTACAATTATTATTTTTTTTATAAAACCTGCCAATTTAACAGGGGTATGTAGATTTTTTTATCAACTGTATACTCATATATAATCATTATAATTACTTGTATTCACAGAAACAAATGAGATACATTCTGCTTTAATGACTTCAAAATGACCAAATGCTTCATAAAGGCCAAGTCAATTAAAATGAAAAATCTTCCAAACTAATCTATATAAGGTATATGAAATACAGATAAAAAACCTATTAGTAACATAAGCTTGCTGTGCTTTCACCTCTCTCCGACTTATTTTTTTACTCAGCTGCCATAGGGGCTTGTGTTGGAATGACAGCAGGAGCACTAGAGCTCAGCTCAAAACATGTCCTACTGACCTTCACCATGTCATCATTTTATGGTGTTGAAAATGAATTTTCAAAGTGAAATGTGTGAAGATGATTGCCATAAATTTGCTCTCTTTATATTTAGAAGATGTGTATTAGTTTTACTGCCTGCTTGGCCTTAGTATGTGATTGTGTTTTGGCTTTTGGAAAAATGAAGTTCATAGTGTGGTGCTAGCTTTCTGACTTGAGTATCTGCATGACCTCAATTCAGTGCAGGTTTGCTGTGAAATGCTTGGCAGACACAGACATTCCATTAATTCCATCCCTGCAGAGGAGACAGAGTGAGAAAGAGAGAAAGACAGAGAAACAGAGAGAGAGAGAGAGAGAGAGAGTGAGAGAGAGAGAGAGAGAGAGAGAGATAGAGTCCTACTTGTAAAACACTGGAGGATTCAACATTTGGCACTTCATTCATTCAAAAAAAAAAAATGCACACTTAAGGGTGTTCTCCAGAAGATATGAAACTTGACTACATCAAATGAAAGAGACTGAAGTGAAAGACAAGGCCTTCTTTCTGAATGATTCACAGTAATTGAGTCACTGGCTGAGGCAGATAGTCTCCGTTTGGTTGTATTTCACGCTCCTGTGAGCTTGTGGCAGGCTCGTTCTGTCAGACAGCCTGCAGACTGCAGCCCTCGCCCAATTCTCTCCTCTACTGTGCTGCAAAATAACACGCTGAGTGACCTCCTCATGGCAAAATGCCTAGGAAAAAGGAGGGAGGAACAGCAAAAAGAGGGGGAGGGGGGTGGCCATACTTCACTGCTGCACACAGCAGATAATGAAGCCAACTGCAGGGAAAATCAGAGGAGAGAGTGAATGAGAGAAAATGAGAGAGAGAGAGAGAGAGAGAGAGAGAAATGGGGGGAGGTTGACAGAGAGAAAGCCGCTCTCTCTGAGGATGCTCCATGAAACATGGAGTAGAATGACAGTAGAATGAGCAGACTGGTGATCAGTACATGTTCAAGCTCGATTCAGGGCTGTGCTTCTTAATAGCCTGGTAGAAATACATGGATATTTGCTCAGTTTGGTTACGCTACATCTCAATAGGAAGTTGCAACAAAAATGATTAAAAGGGAGGATGCTGAATCCATATATACGGTATGTCTCTGTTGCCCTTAAACTCCAGGATCTGCCAGAGGGTCCAGATAATTGGTAAATAATCATATCATTACAATAATCAATGCAATCTTTATAGTACTTTATAACTAAATACATTTTTTTCTGATCGTAGAGTTTTGATGTGTGTTTTTTTTCCATAGCAATGTGTCAACTTTATGGCTTATGGTCTTAAAAGAGAATTTTTTATTTTATTTATTTTTTTTTTAAGTTTTTTTTTTTTTTTAAAGAAGCCTTCACAACACCAATGTACTTAAGGTTGTATTCAAAGTTAGTATTTACACAGGGAGAGTTCTCTTTATTCAGAGTCAGGTTATGCAGGCGCCCATTCAAATTATTAAAATGACCTGCATTTGGGTCACACCTGTGAGGTAGCCAACGCAAACATTTGCCATTAGGCTTGAAAAACAATCAGGGAATAGATCATGCAAAGCAAGACTACATTTGTTTCCATGCTATCACCTGCAAACAGACATAACATAAAAACAAAAGACACTTTATAATGAAAAAATGAATAAATAAAAGACATAATATGATAGTATACACTATATGGCCAAAGGCTTGTGAACACCTGGGCATCACACTCATATGTGTTCCTTCCCCAAACTGTTGGAAGCACACAACTGTGTAGGATGTTTTTATATGCTTTAAAATGTCCCTTCACTGGAACGAACATGTTCCAGCATGACGACGCCCCTGTGCACAAAGCGAGCTCCATGAAGACATGGTTTACCAAAGTTGTGGAAGAACTCGAGTGTCCTACACAGAGCCCTGACCACAACCCTACTGTACACTTTTGGGGTGAACTGGAACGCCGACTGCACCCCAGACCTCCTCACCCGACATCTCACTAATGCTCTTGTAGCTGAATGAACACAGATCCCCACAGCTCCAAACTCTAATGGAAAGCCTTCCCAGAAGTGTGGAGCTTATTACAACAGCAAAAGGTGGACTAAATCTGTAATATGATGTTCAACATGCACATATAGGTGAGATCGTCAGGTGTCCACAAAGTTTTGCCATCTTTTTATGAATGAGGAAGATGGCAATTATTCAAATAAACATCTAATAGGAGTCTTGTACTGTATTGTGGTCATATGAATAGTCCTAGTTGTAATTATTACTTCAATCACTGCTACTTTGTCTCATTATTTATCAGCTTACAAAACAGCACATACTTTATTTTGCAAAATGAACTAGAACCATAGTGGCTGAAAGCAGGAACACTTACAGCTTACAAGTCTAGTTCATAGCCTAATTTTATCCAGTGTCTCTGATTGAGATGCTGTCTTTTTTGTTCTCTTCTTTGAAACAAAAAAAAAAACCCAACAACTTTCCTTAGAATTTACAGGGACAATATGATTAATTAATAAATTATTTCATATTTATGTATTTCAGATTGTTCCTTCATTGTTATCTTACAGTCCTAAACAGAAGTTTCAGCATGAAATGCGTGACTGAAATACAACGCCTAGTCAACAACTGTATAATAATTAGTCTATTCTAGTTCTTTGAGATATTGCAGTTAGGTGCAAAGTCATCTGGAAAAAATACTTCATTATGAATGTGTATTGAGTATGTCTCATAGACTCCCTCATCTAAATACATTTCATTAATAACCGGCTTGCGCAACTAGGGTTAATCCCCACACTTAAAATCTGTATCCTGTGTTTATATGTTTCTGTAAAGCTGCTTTGAGACAATGACCGTTGTAAAAAGCGCTATACAAATAAAATTGAATTGAATTGAATTAATAATTCATTCATATGGAATAAGTAAGGAAAAATAATTATGTCTGGGAGTCTGGGAAAACCTTTTAGATGTTGCTGTGACAAAAAAAATAAATAAATAATGTTTTGATCCAAATGATTTTCCTGTTTATAACTACTTTATAGCTACTTTAAGGGGGGGAAAAAATCATCAAATTGTAGTAAAAATGTTTTTGTTTATTTTATAACGGTTATAAAATGCTTTCTACCTCCAGAGATCACATTAGGAAAATAAAAGTCTGTCTAAAAAAAAAAATGAATGGCTTAATTTGCTAGCTAATTTGCTCTCTAACTTCCAGAGAGAGAAAAGAGAGAGGCTGGTAAAACAATTACTGATTACATCCTTTATAACATAAGTGATAACAGGCACTAACGAGTCTAACAGATGTTCCATAACATTACAAGTAACTATAAACAATGAAAACTCAAGGCGTGGTGTTCGTTAATAAATAAAAAAGTGTCACTGTTGGTAAATCATTGTGTATTATAAGCAGAATAAAACCCTTTGGGCCATGATGTTATAGGAAAATAATCTACTTTGATTTGCATTGGGATATCTCACACAACCCTGTCGTGGATTGTTTTCTTTTTAAAGCAAATACATGCAAAAGAGAAACATGTTTCAGTTCAGGAAAGCCTGAAGTTCTCAGAACTTCTCATAGCAGGAAATTATTCAGCCACTGGTGAGAGAGGGGATCACAAGGCCATCTCCACAGTGGACGTCTACAGGATGAGACAAAGCAGCGTCCTATGAGGCATGAAGAACACTGAAACATAAAATGGTTACTATCAGACCTTTCTGAAATTACTCCTCCAAACTAGATTACTGAGGCATTTGTCCCAAAGGTCAAATCAATTCAACAGCGGAAATGTTATTGCTTTTGTGACGCGTAGATACGAGAGGAAATCTGTTCTGTAGCCGATTCGGACGTGACCCCGTTTGATTTGCTATGATGGATTAAATTATGCACAACACAGCAAAATTGTAAGACTGTAAGTGTTTAATCAATGGCGTAATTCCTTTTTATTTTAAAGCGAGAAATGAATGAATGAATGAATGAATGAATGAATAAAAATGAATGAACGAGTAACACTCTTTCTCCCCTGAGAGCCCTAATGGACAGATGGAGAATCTGCACAGCCTCCTAACACAAGCAAATTGTCTT
The DNA here is from genome assembly GCF_023375685.1 of Ictalurus furcatus. Classification (NCBI taxonomy): domain Eukaryota; kingdom Metazoa; phylum Chordata; class Actinopteri; order Siluriformes; family Ictaluridae; genus Ictalurus; species Ictalurus furcatus. The sequence goes on from NC_071268.1 coordinate 22,386,362, forward strand.
GAGGATTGGTTTTCAATATCAGCCCTGACCTTTGACTTCATGTTGTTAAGACAAGACTGTAGTAGTTTGGAATTGATTTGAGGACATAGATTATAGACCAGAATAACTAGTCATTTATTATCGTTTAACATTACAATAAAGCATGACACGGGAATGGAGTGGAGACAGATGCTTTAAGACAATCACTGGAGCTCAGATCTCAGGTGTGAGGAGGAGTGTGTGTGTGATTATACAAGAAAGAGAGAGTGACTTTGTATGTGTGTGTGTGTGTGTGTGTGTGTGTCTGTCACACTCGGAGCTATCAAGAGCTACATGGGAGAAAACAAGATGACACAAATCACAGTGTTTATTTTCAGCACGTAATTATTGACGTTTATCTTTAAATGGCCACCCAGTGTGACTCAGCTGTGGGTTCTAATTGAATTTCCCCCCTTCACCTGGATAAGACTAATTATTAATGAAACACAGAAGCCGTGATAAGACTCTGAGTGAGAAAGAGGAGGTGATTTCCACACATAAACGCACACCCGGATTTGAACACAGGCAAACAGAAATCCTCATCCAGCTACAAGTTTCCATGAGAATGCAGCAATATGTAAAGCAACAAGGCAGCAAGGACGTGGTGTTGAGCTTATTTACATATAAACATCTTGTTTATCAGTACTTTTCAGCTGACCTTTTTCAGTACTGTAAGAAGGCTGGATAAATGCCGACTTATTTTGGTTTTCTCCCATTCGCTTGTGTTGTTCTGCCCAGAACAAGCCTGACAGGCGCGGCAACAAAAGGCACTTAAGGGCCAGGCACACACACTCCACTCACTGAGACTCAGACACAGATAACTACAGACAAGGATGGCTGCTAGGAGACAAGCGTGGGTGGGTGAGATCTGTGCTCAGGGGGAATTATCAGTTTATACTTGAGAGCATGCACACACACGTACATTTGTCTTACTATCCTCGTGAGGACCTTCTAATTATTAATGTAGCTAATTATTTCAATGAGGCACCTGAAGCTAACCCTAATCTTAACCTCAGTAACCAAAAAGGAACCTTTTGGTTATTAATTAAAAATAAATAAATAAATCTGCCTTTTGCTGGAAAAAAAAAAAAAAAAGAGACCTCATGGAGGTCAAACCTCTTTCCTCATGGAGGTCAAACCTCTCAGATATTTCTTTCCTGCTGAAATCCCCACCAAGATATAACACATGCACTACCACCCCCTTCCACACACACAAGTACACTTACCCTACAAAGAGACCTAGCAGCCCAACAATTCATTTTATTGTATGAGAATGGGAAAAAAATTGAGTGACGCTGTGTTAGCGAGGAAAGATTGAGACACACCGAGAGAATGTGCTGAACAGCCTTCAGTAATCTCATTCAAATAATAATAATGAGCCAATGGTAATTACCCAGTGCACCTCTCTTTAATCTCATCTACTCGAGGGCTTCAAAAGAGCGTGATACAGGTCTTTACCTAAAGAGCACAGGGTCGGAGTGTTTACTAAAGCACCTTCATGGCCGAACAAGATCTGTTCAAGCTGTAATCAGCCTTCACACCCCAGGAATTATCTGGCTACAATGTAAAGAGGAGTAATCATGTTTAAACAGGAGTTCTTCACCCTGCCAGCAGAAAATCAGTGTGCAACCTTTAAACACATCCCTCCGGGTCAATTTGTTATTGAATCTAATGTGAAGTAGCGCTCACACACACACACACATACACAGAAGAGAGAGAAAAGAGAGGAGGAGAATGCTGGGGAGGGGTTGTGTGTACTGTGTGACGGGAGCAGATGTTAAAGCTGTCATAGCCACATTTTCCAATTGAATGAGCGGCTGAAAGAAAGAGACAGAGGAGGTTGGGGGGGAGATTTTTGAGACAGCAAGAACGATGAACAGAATTAAACGATTTTCTCTCAGGCACAAAATTAGCCCTAGGTTCTGCTCGTACCAACTACCAAATCTCCCCTGCAACATACATAAAAGAATGAGTCACTCAGGTTGCATACATGATTGTATGTGGAGCCACATGGAGCCAAGTTTTGATCAAATTGGTCAGAATCTTACTATACCAGATAGAAGGCTCATGAGTGTCCTATCATTGAGAGATACTGAAATCCTAATGGCAAAGCCATCCATCATGTTGCCAGGAGTCCAGAAGAGCATATACAGGTCCTTGCTGTCTGGTTGGGAGGGTTGGCATTACACTCACCTCTGTCACTGACCAGTGCTATGTCACATTGTATGAACAGCAGGTCGAAAACATTCTTGTGTCTTGGATGAAGTGCGTTTAATCCCTCTGGTTGTGATACTACCCAGAGAGTGGGACTTAATAATTATGTTAGGAGAGAAACGGCCATTGGTGTAAAAATTTGTGTTTCCATCACGTTCTCACATCTTAAGAATTGCCTATCTGCACTGCAAAACATGGCCGCCAGTCACTCAGTGAAGAAAGGAGCAAATATGCCATCTGGTGGCAAGAAATGATTTGGCATCAGTTGGATGTACAGACTGGAATTAACTCCTGACCATGGGGGGGGGGGGGGGGGGGGGGGGGGAAGGACGACTAATCCATTGTTTAATAATTTCCTAGGTCCAAAATGATGATGAAAATACTGAATATGAATACTTTATATAAGAGGTAACCAATATGTTAGGTGGCCCGGTGAAACCTGTACAAAAATGCAACAGGGCAATTCTTAGCTTTAATCTTAAAATGTATATTAAACTAACGCTTTAGCCTAAATATGCTGTAAGTGTGAATATACAGTATGAGTTTGGCCTGAGCATTACATAGAGGCTGCTTACCCATCAGACACTTCACTCCAAGAGTGGAAGTTAATTATTTTCCTATAAAAGCACACCCTAAAGTGTTTTATTCCTCTTATACAACAAATTACAGTGTTTAACTTTAATAATCATAACAATCACACGTCATTCTTTTTAACCCTTATAGTTACATTTAATGTAGCGGAACAAGACGAGTTATTCCATCCTACTTCTGATTAGAGATCAGATGAATTTTCCTGGTTACACAATTGCACTTTTGGACCATGTAGCACACGGTTATAGAAGGGAATTATTTATAATTACGCTATCCGGTGTCACCCAGATGAGGACGGGTTCCATTTTGAGTCTGGTTCCTCTCAGTGTTTCTTCTTCATGTCGTCTCAGGGAGTTTTTCCTCACCACCGTCACCTCTGGCTTGGTCTTTGGGGAAAATGTTATACAATTAATATTAATATCCTGAATGTATATATTTCTGTACAGCTGCTTTTTCACAATATGTGTTATTAAAAGTGCTCTACAAATAAAATTGAATTGAACTGAATTGAAATTAGTTCCTGTTAGTTGTCCTGAACAACGTCCCTTGGAGACAAATGTACTGTTACAAAAAAATGTGTAAGTGCTGATACTGGACAGTCCTTCCATAAATGTGAAATAAACATCTCATTCTTTATAAATTAGGCATTTTACTCATTTACCTTTTTATTTATTTATTTATTTATTTATTTTAAAAAAGTCTATTTATTATTCATCTTAAATTATGTCGAGTGCAATACCTTTGAATGAGCTGTTACTATAGAATCAATAACATATTCGAACTATTTAGCAACATAAAGAGACCTCTACAGTTCCTCCCGTCCTTGTACTAAGCCCGAGTATGATGTCCTGCGAGTGAACACTAATAATTTATTGACATCTGATGCTCTCTCAGTCACACGCCGAGTCTGTTACAGGTCGATTGGCCTGTGCTCTAAAGGACATCCATCACATGAGCACACAGCACAGCATATACCGCAGAGCCATTACAGTCTCCCACACGCACATCATCTTGGAATACTATTACTGGAAAAGCATTCAAATACTGCAATGCCTTTAACCCAAAACTACACGAATATTTAGAATTTTCAGAAAAACGAACACAAAGGAAAAGCATATAGGATTGAGAAATCTGCTAAATTACGGCACAATTTTCCTTTGCATCTGTAACAGGCATGCATAAAGCATACCAGCCACTCAAACCTGCTGCTAATAAATATCTGCAGAACAAATGGGACCAGGAGCACTATGATGAGCATCGAAAGAAGGTATGTAGCGGTGTTTATGCAATCCAGAGAGCAAATATTCCTGTTTGAGTTGAATCCTTTTCAGTGTGGATCTGAAGACCATTGATTGTTAAATGCATTCAAGAAACATGTCACATTTCTTCCATCCTTAACTTTCAGACTGTCAAACAAAATGCAATGGGACATCATACCTATTCATATAGGATTTGGAATTGTGGTGTGAATAAAGGAATATGTACTGTATCATCATGTATTATGGGAGTATGTATTATCTGATTAGTGTGTATTAAATGATGATAACTTCACACTAGCTCATGTAATTATAACTGGTTAAACAATGTCACACCAGTCAAAACAGTGACTACTATTCTATTCTATAGTTTCTTTTGTGCTAACTACTGCTATGATTAATAAAAACTAAACCAACAACATGATCAGCATGGTCTGGAATCGTCCGGCATTGTCTCCGCATTACTTATTAATGAGTGAAATTAATTATTAATGAATTATATAAAACAATCTATCTGGTCTAAACGCGCTTCGGAATTTTTAAAGCTGTGTAACAGCTTGTGTTTTTGTTTTCCTGTCAAAGGCTTGATTTTGTTGTGAATGATTAAGGATGTATTCCAAATTCTAGAGGATTCTGAGGAATGTTCTTTGAAAACCGATTGTTAACTGATTGTTAAAATGCAATGGGGAAGTGTAAGAAGATAACTGTGGTACGTGATCAGTAAGAGGCCTTTGAAAGTTGGTTGTTCTGCTCTAAATAAAATAGTTTTGTTTACCCATGAGGTGAGGGAAGCCAAACCCATAGTAGACACCAAAGGGATCCGAACGCCAACCCACATTCAAGTAAAGCTAAAGAAAGCACAGGTATGTACACATAATGTGTTAAATTATTTCTAATTTAGCTTATATACTATTTGTGCTAAAAAATTTTTTAAAAAACCAAAAAAAACCCTGCAAAACAATTAAACCTTAGCAAGTGAATATATTGATTAAAGAAAAGAAATATATTTTGAATATTGTCATATTTATCTAGCATTATATGATTGCAATAAACAAAACATTTTTGAGAAATTTTCTGCTAATTACAAGCTTGAAATAGTGTTATACTATTGGCAGATAGAATAAAAGTTTTCCGATTTTAAAGCATTTTAGAAATTTAGAATAGGATACGACTATTTCAAGCTTGTAATGAGAAGAAAATGAGTGAGTGAATTGAACTGAATTGAGCAAACATATCTAAAAACAGGCTGAATAATCATAACAAGTCAGCTTCGAAATGGCTCCTCCCATAGACAGCTCTCTGGTCTTCATGTTGGTTTATTTTTTTTTAACAACAAATGAAACCTAGGGCTCAAACCAAGAGCAGACATTCAGAGCTGTTCATTCTTTAAACCATCAGTTTAACAGGGCACACCTGGGCAGCAAGACACACCTGTCGCGTGTTCCAATATTTTTGATCACTCAAAAAAACAAAAAGTGCCATGTTCTAAGTTGTTTAACACAACTTAGAACAGCTGAAATTCTGATCTATCGTCTCACATTCATTTTTTATTAAATCTCAAACCCAAATGTCTTTAATGTATAGCAAACACAATAGAATTGGCCTTGCTGTTCCAATACTTTCAGAGGGGACTGTAGTTGATGTATAATAATCTCATATTATTAAAAAATGTATTAATTTGCCCAAATTCAAGAGATTTACAATATAATTTTCAATATGTCATTTTTTGCAGTGTGTACTTTGCGTTCTGTAGCGTTTTAGAAGCATGAACGTTCCACATGGGGTGTGCTCAACAAAATCTCCTCGGCTACACCGCAAAACATGTTAAAAAGTGAAAATATCTGGAATATAAATAAATATATCTAGTATTTCCTATTATAACATTACAATTAACCAAATATAAGATTACTAAACCTATTTCTGGTCATTTTTTGAAACCGTCTTATTCTATTGCCAGATAATTGTTCTAATTTTAAGCATTCATTCTGAAAGAAGCAAAATTATCTGCCAATAGAATAAGAACATTCAAAACTTGCAATTAGTGAAGATATCTAAGAGTTAAATAATATTCTTTGGTTTATGGTAATCTTAGCGTAGGAAATATTAGATAAATGTGACTGTATTCAAGATATATTTATTTGATAAGATGGCTAATATGGTTACTTATGATTTCAATATAACATCGTCATATTTGTATAAGGTTCAAGAGGAACGGCAAGCCATCATCGACAGAGATAACCAACTGCTAGCATCTAAACTAGCTGATATTCAGCATTCTAAAGGGCGCATAGACCACAGGAACTTCTATCCAGTGCGTAGGTAAGTAACATTTCTGTGTGTGTAATGAATACATCCCTCTATACTAACACTGAAGCTATTTCCTCTCCCGGTCCAAAGACATGTAGGCTGATTGGCATTTCCAAATTGTCTGTAGTGTATGAATGTGTATAAAATTGTGCCTTGCGATGGGCTGGTACCCCGTCCAGGGTGTCCCCCGCTTTGTGCCCCGAGTTCCTTGGAATAGGCTCCAGGATTCACGTGACCCTGTATAGGATAAGCTATATGGAAAACGGATGGATATTATTCATATTACTGAGAGCTTCCTGCCTAATGTCATTGTATACTTAGCACTTAATAATTAAATTTCTTTGGTTGGTTCAGCTAGACTTATCCACACTCTTCACTAACAACAACATTTAGGTCTATGACCCCTGACTGCATCATTTGAAAGCGTTTGCTGAACAATATTTATTATTTATTGTGTCTTTTCTGTACTGTGTTTAGTATGACGTGTTTTTTGCAGTTGGCTTATTGTCACCAGATTGCAAGGGTCAGAGTTGCTGATTAAAATAGCGTTCTTTTCAGCTCTTTCTCTGAAAAAACAAAACAAAACAAACAGACATTGAGGCAGGTCATTTTTTTGTGTAAAGTAAAATATTTTGAAACGAATCTGCTTGGCTGCCAGGGCATTAGTTTAAACAGTCTAATACGTAAAGTGTAGGTGTAGGTGTATGGCCTACAAATTTGCAGAACTTGAACGGGGTGCCTTAGTTAAAGCTTTGTTTACAGCATGTTTTATGTGGGTTCACTTCACCCCTGAGCTGTAGGTGTAAATTGTTAATGTTTCTTTAGCAGGGTGCTCATGAATTACTGAGAGGCAGATTCCCCAGTGTCGAGTTAAACCTGTCGAATTCTAACCTTTGTATCTTTGTAGGTCTTACTGCGGTCTCACACAAGCTGTTATTAATATGTAAGTTAGCGTAATCAAATTCACACAGCCATCTGAGCTTGGGGTAATTTTATCGAGTTAGAGGTATTTTTCAGTAGCACATTTAAAATTTTATGGCATTTTCACACAACTCTCCGCTGAAACATGCAACAATTGATCAAAAATGCTCTACAGCGATCAAAACACTGCATTCACATCTCGTTCCACCAAAACGTCGACAGTAGTGTTTTTGTAACAAGAATACTTTATCACAATTACCTCAGAAACACTCAAAATTGTTGCCGTTAATGCAGATCCACTATATTACATAAATCTATGGAAGGTATGGAGTGAACAATTGTTTGCTTTGTATTTTGCTGGCTTTGAGTGTAGGATTTGTGACTTAGTAAACTGATTTCCAGTTTAGTTTTGTTTCGCTGAGTATTGACACTGAGTGAGAACTGAATGAAAGAAATTTGGAAATAGTGCAAGGTTTCTTCCTCATATCATCTTAGGGAGTTTTTCCTCACCACCTTCACCACCGGCTCGCTCAATAGGGATAAATTCACACACTTAAAATCTGTATCCTGTGTTTATATGTTTCTGTAAAGACATATAGACAGTGAGACAATGTCTATTGTTAAAAGCGCTACACAAATAAAATTGAATTGAATTGAAGTAGTGTTCACTGAATGCTTATTGTATTCAAACGAGGAAAACATTGCTCATTGTTTGGTTCAAATAGAGCATTGCTGTTCTGTGTAAAGAGTTTAGAGGAAGAGAACTTAGTACTGAAAATGCTTCTTAGAAATTGTAATAAAGTTTGTAATAAAATCAGATTGTCAGTGGCAATGTTGTTCATCCAGTCTGAACTCTGAGAGGAGGAGGGCCGAGCTACTGCAGGTGACTCATGAGAATCAGACCATCTATGAGCGGATTACAGCACAGGAATCTGAATACAGACGGGAACTGTGGGAGGAGAACTGGGCAAAGACCGAGCAAAGGCGAGATGGTATTACGTGCTATCCACGGGGAGTGGCTGATAAGCAGGTAAACAACACAGAGTCAGAGGACGCTTATTTTTTTGTCTTTAAAAATCATTTGAACTTTAAGGTCAGTATATATCTTAAAACACTGCCAGATTTTGTTTCAGTACATTAAGTTTGAAAACATTATGTTTAATATAAACACTACAATGTTTCTCCATTTAGGGTCAGAAACACTGATAAATTTCTATTTCAAACAAGCTGGACCTCATTACATATTTATTCACTGTGAGGAGAAAGTCATACGTATCTAAATTAAACCTACAGATGGGTGACAAAGTAAAGGTAGTTCTAACTAGTAGTTCTATTATGCTGTGGGAGCCATTTTGCTTGTATGGTTTGGGTCCACTTGTCCCCTATATATAGAGGACATTTTCACTTAGGGGTATACTCACTTTTGTGAGATACTGTGTATATGTATGTATGTATATATATATATATATATATATATATATATATATATATATATATATATATATATATATATATATATATACATATACATATACACACACACACACACACACACGTATATATATATATATATATAAATAAACATTTCTATCCGGGATGGGAGAGGTATCGTGCAGGATGACAGCTCCGTCCACAGGGCATGAGGTCTCGCTGAATAGTTTGATGACATTGAAAATGATCCCATTCACCAGATCTCAACTTAACTGAACATTGATGTGAGCTTTTGAAGTAACATTTTATCTAACGCTCTCCCCCACCATCATTAAAACACAAATGATAGGAATATCTTTACGAAGACGGGTGTTCATCCCTGCTGTACAGTTCCACAGACATGTAGAATCTACACCAACATACATTAAAACTATTCTGGTGTCTTGTGGTGGACCGGGAACTTACTAAGACAATTTATCTCGGCTTTTTCTTTAATTTGTCACTCGTCAGCTAGCTTGGTCTTGTAATCTAAATAGAATGGTGTTAACTGTTGTACAAATTAATTTACCACACCAGGTACCTTATGTAATTTAGGTCACTTGTTAAGATTATTGCTAGCCAGTTTGCATTTTGATTATATCTATTAATTTGGTCATCTAGACTTGTTCATGGCCCCATCGACAACTGCAATTAGGACCATGACGATGATTAGGACCCTCTGGGGCTGTACGACATGACGTATTGTTGTAATGTGTTCAGCATTAAGTACTTCTGCTGTTGACTTATTGTTTGTTATTTTGACACAAAATGGCTAGACTGCAGAAGTCCAATTCTCTGAAACACTTTTTCTAGATGAGCTTGGAAAATCTCCAAATGTATGATTAAGGTCATTTTAGTAGTAGATGCTAAATGTATGCCTCAATGCAGGAAATTTGAGGGTGTCTTTAACAATCTTAGATGCACAGTAACAGACAATATCTTGACTTCTACATTACACAGAAGGTGAAGAAAAGTGTCAAGTTTTTGGGAGGAGCACCAGGCCGGACGCTGAGCTCATCCAGTAGAACAGAAGATGGCGAAAGCACAGACGAAGATCTCCAACATCAGTGATGACTCATTCTTCCAGTGTCCTACCACCACTAACTAGACAATGACATGGTACCCTTCAGAACATTAAGACCATGAATGTATATACAGGATTAAAAGGAACATCTGGATTTCTATAGGAAGACATTCTCACTATTCCACTATGCTCCTAAATCTTGATGGCTTTCATATCTAGTGTTTGGTGGCCAGTGGGTGGCAGCATAATACTTTAGAATAACGTTATTCATTCATCTGCAGTAAACACTTTATACTTTATTTCTAGTGAATTGAACAACTTCGGGCTTTCAAGAGTCTGTTAATTAAAATGACTTGGAAGGCAGGTAGAATTTCTCAGAATTTCAACTGTTACATATAAGTGAGTCCTTTTTTTACTACAAATTCACAACAGGTTCTCATCCTAGACCTGCTCGCTACGATGTTGTTTTTGTCATATGAGATTCAGTTGAAATGAAACACAATCATGTATGTTATGTAGAGTAGTGCTTGAGTGGTGCTTTCTGCATAAATGACCTAAAACATCATGATAGAAATAGATAGATTCACATAGAAGTCCAAAAAGTAGATAAAAAAGGACCCAATTAAACAAATGAGACAAAAATATTATACTTGGTAATTTATTTATTCATGAAAATGATCCAGTATTGCCTATCTGTGAGTGGCAAAAGTATGTGAACCTATTCTTTCAGTATCTGGTGTGACCACCTTGTGCAGTAATAATTGCAACTAAACATTTCGAGTAACTCAAAATCAGTCCTGCACATCGGCTTAGAGGAATTTTAGCCCATTCCTCAGTACAGAACAGCTTCAACTCTGGGATGTTGGTGGGTTTCCTCACATGAACTGGTTGCTTCAGGTCCTTCCACAGCATTTCTATTGGATTAAGGTCAGGACTTTGACTTGGCCATTCCAAAACATTAACATTATTCTTCTTTAACCATTCTTTGGTAGAATTACTTGTGTGCTTAGGGTCGTTGTCTTGCTGCATGACCCACTTTCTCTTGAGATTCAGTTAATTTACAGATATCCTGGCATTTTCCTTCAGAATTCACTAGTATAATTCAGAAATTCCATCAATGATGGCAAGCCTTCCTGGTCCAGATGCAGCAAAACAGGCCCAAAACATGATACTACCACCACCATGTTTCACAGATGAGATAAGGTTCTTATGCTGGAATGCAGACATCAGACCAGGCCACCTTCTTTCATTGTTCCATAGCACTGTGTGTTCTGACACCTTTCTATCATAGCCAGCATGAATGTTTTCAGCGATTTGTGCTACAGTACCTCTTCTGTGGGATCGGACCAGGCGGGCTAGCCTTTGCACCCTATACGCATCAATGAACCTTGGGCACCCATGACCCTGTCACAGGTTGTCCTTCTTTAGACCACTTTTGGTTGGTACTAACCACTGAAAACCAGGAACACCCCACAAGACCTGCTGTTTTGGAGATGCTCTGACCCAGTCGTCTAGCCATCACAATTTGTCCCCTGTTAAAAGTCGCTCTAATCTTTACGCTTGCCCATTTTTCCTACTTCCAACACATCAACTTCAAGAACTGACTGTTCACTTGCTGCCTAATATACCCCACCCCTTGTCAGGTGCCACTGTAACGAGATAATCAATGTTATTCCCATCACCTATGAGTAGTTTTAATTTTATTGGTGTATAATGTGTATTGTGAAGTACAGATTATAAGGCTGAATGGAACGTGACTAAATGCGCCTGAATGTAAATCTACAATAAGACTGATAAGGCTGTTGCTGTTACCCCTTATACATTACTACTGATAAAAGCATCTTCCCAGTATGTGTTTACCTGCTGATTGTCTATCTGCCCTGTTGTTTTGAGGTGTTCTTAACAGGGGCAGGGTGACAAGAAGAGGTCACACCTCACTGGCTCTGGCATTATTAAATAAGACGATCAGTAGATGAAATGAATACTTGAGCAAGATGTCTTCAAGAATGCACTAATCCAGATTCTCCAGCTCTCCACACTGCTGCACTATTGGACACGAGTACTAGAGACATAGGAAATATAGTCACACACAAGAATATTACTATAAACCATAGTGAAGAAAGCATGACCTTTTAGCAAGGCTTTGTAATACAAAAAAAAAAAAAATGCAAACAGTTCACAGAAGCATAGCATCTGACTTTTAGAAAAATACATTTATTTGTAAAGAGCACACAAAACCACAATAGACAAATCTCTAAACCCATGAAGTGAAAAAAGAAAGAAGAAAGCAAATAATGTATTTGGGATGTATGAGGTCTGAACTGATTTTAAGTTAGCAGAACTTTGAAAAAAAAAATTTTCAGAAAATACAACATTTTTAGTTATATGAGTATTAAAACAAACAATTCCATATGATTAGTATTTCTCCAACAACAGGAAAGATTATCACAGATAAATAACACGGCTTTATAACAGGAATGTTCTTTTAATAAGATTACAGTCAAACACTCACAGACTTTCCAAATACATTAGTGAATGTTCTCATAACAGTCTCTGATAGCCAGGATCCTTTTTTCTTTCTTTTCCAGATTGGATTTGTAGACACACAATTACGAGTAAAATAATAATGTGCATCTGCATTGTGTAATAAGGCATTTTATTATTTTAATATTAGACAGAGAGCTAAAAAGGATGGAAAAAGTTAAATACATAGCATGATAAGTCGAAAAGGGTCTATACAGTATATACCTAGTGCGTGTGAGTGTGTGTGTGTGTGTGTGTGCGTGCATGCATGTGCCAAATATTTTTAAACATCCCGTATAAACCTTTTTCATTATTAAAATAATATTTAATAAATATTCTACAATAACATAAGTATAAAATACGGAATCTAAATAAGAAATGGATTTATACGAAAAGTGTTTTTTTTTTTTTATTGGAAAAAATTCTAGCTCTAACTGGAAAACACAGATCTGGATCACTCTAATTAGGCACAACATATATTTGTCTAATATATAACCGCGATCTAATATCAACTTTAAGACAAATCTAGGTTTACAGTGACTTACTTACTTATATATAGTGAGTAAGTAATTCAGTGAACGAGGGCATCAGCTATTTAGAATCTCAGAGTGCATAAATCCTTAAATACTAAGATTCATGTTTCCTTATTAATTGTTATTCTGTGTCATTTCTGACTGACCTATGGCAATAAAAGTGATCAAATCAGACTGCAGGAGTTCAACAAGTTTGGACTGTGCATGTATATGGCAAATTCCTATTGGTGTGCTTCGTAAATGATGAAAATCTCAGATGTGTAAAGATACTCAGAGAATTTGTGCTAACTCATGTGAACTTATATACAGTAACTGACAGAGCGATGAAGGTCAGCTATTTCCACCATTATGTCTCTGCAAACCTACAACACACAGTGACATTAATATTGAACACTTTAACAGCACTGTGATACTTTACTATTTATGTGACTGGGAAGTAGTATTATGCTTCCTTTAAAATGAACACTCAAGCGTTCTTCGACAAAATCTCTATTTACCACATCTGTAGTGTGTGTGTGTGTGTGTGTGTGTGTATGATTACACAAAGCTCATTTCTAATTCAAGTATAAGGGCCGTTGTTGTTTATAAAGGTGTTTACATATTAATCTCTAAATCTGTATTATTCATGGTAGCTTAATTCAATTCAATTAAATTTTATTTGTATAGCGCTTTTAACAATGGACATTGTCTCAAAGCAGCTTTACAGGAATATATAAATAGAGGATACAGATTTTAAGTGTGTGAATTTATCCCTATTGAGCGAGCCGGTGGCGACGGTGGCGAGGAAAATCTCCCTAAGATGTTAAGAGGAAGAAACCTTGAGAGGAACCAGACTCAGAAGGGAACCCGTCCTCATCTGGGTAAAACATCATCTGGTTTAGTGGTTAGAACGTTTGCCTCGCACCCCTGGGGTTGGAATGTTGAATGTTCTCCTCGGGCTTGCGGCGGGCTTACAGAGCCCATCCCAGAAAGATTGGGTGTGACGCAGGAAAACGCTCTGGATGGGATTGCAGGACTGCTATACATTGCAGGACTGCTATACAGTCACATACAGTACAACTGTCAGTCTCTGCTTCAAAAATACTGCCTTTGGTACATATTCACAGATGTGGTACATAGAGATCAGTTTGAAAAATACTGCATTTAAACCTGCATGTTATTTCTCCTGTGTGTATTAACCCACAGGTCACAGAAACACTGTCACTGACTGTTCCTGTTAGTGTTATGGCAGAAATACAGTAGCGTGTGTATATATATAAAAAAACAACACCAAATATGTCTATGTGAGTGTATACGGCTCTTTCTACTAACTGAAGAAATCTTTAGAAATCGCCTCGACGAAGTTAGGAGCGGACATGAGAATGCCAAAAGTGCAGAGTATTGTGAAGAATGAGAAAGCCATCAGACACATACGATCGATAACTGCTGCTGCAAACTTCCACTCGTTGCACATGCTTGCGTCTTCATCCCGGTTTTGAAATCTCCTTGTGATGTACCTCACTTCCTCTAGAATCTTTGCTAAATCAGTCACTGCAGATCCTCCTACCATACCTCTGGGGTGCCCGCCTCTGGCCCCTAACGGCGCCACTGTGGCCCCCGACAGCAACGCCTCCTCTTCACTGGCTTGCATGAAGCGACCACAAATCAGTGCCGACTCAGCTGAGCTGGAGCAGTTAACTCTGTCTGTGCCTCTGAAGCCGATGTAGAGTGTGTTGGTGTTCGAGGCTTGGAGTGTCCCCTGATCAACACACAGCTCCACACTGGACACACTGCCTCTGTGTAGAGGTTTGTTGTGGCAGGCTGTGTGGACGTGATGCTCACCCGGGCGTCGCATACGCAGGAACCAGGCACACCAGTTCAGCAGCACCACACGGGTCTACAAACAACAGCAAGATAACACAGGAACTGAATCATGAGGCATGACGGACTCTATTATAGGTAACAAATAATTTGCACTACATTAAATTTTATGATAATAAAAACAAATGTACACTGTATGAGCAACTTAACTGTGCAATGATAGTATCATAGTATTACATTAAAATCAATTTAAAAAACTCTAAGAATAGTTTAAACATACATTTGATTCTGAGCTAAAACAATAATATTTGAAGCTTCATGAAGACCATGCTGTATCTATCTGAATCAATACAAGGTAAATATGTATTGTGTTTAACTTAAATATTGTATTGAGTCAGTACATGTTCATTTTGAATCAGTATTTGGCAATTCTGAATCAGTACAGGATAATTATGAATCAGTATAGGGTAACGCTGAATCAGTACAAGGTAACTCTGAATCAGTACAAGATAATTATGAATCAGTATAGGGTAACTCTGAATCAGTATAGGGTAACTCTGAATCAGTACAGGGTAATTCTGAATCAGTACAGGGTAATTCTGAATCAGTATAAGGTAACTCTGATTCAGTACAAGATAATTCTGAATCAGTACAGGGTAATTCTGATTCAGTACAGGGTAATTCTGAATCAGTACAGGGTAACTCTGAATCAGTACAGGGTAACTCTGATTCAGTACAGAGTAACTCTGATTCAGTACAGGGTAATTCTGAATCAGTACAGGGTAATTCTGAATCAGTACAGGGTAACTCTGATTCAGTACAGGGTAATTCTGAATCAGTACAAGTTGTTTGGGGAGAAGTAACCAATTCATCTGGGATAAAATTGCCCCCATACCCAGAGTACACTGCCTGTGAGTGTGAGCAGGTCTGAATGTGTGAGTCTGTGTGCGTGTGTGTGTGTGTGTGTGTGTGTGTGTGTATGAGAGAGAGGAAGATGGAAAAAAAAAAGAAAAATACTTACCCACTTTGGCATCCTGCCACCATCTGGGTCATGGTAATGATACTGTAGCACAAGCACTGTAGCAATGACCGAGAGTCCAACAATCACCATAGTGGTGGCAAAATACTGAGCTAGAATGCACACACACACACACACACACACACACACACACACACACACACACACTTTTAGCACCCCTAAAATAACACAAATACAGGATAAAAGAATAAAAAATTATCTGTGAAATAAAATTCATAAGAATGAAGAATTTCTAAAGACGTTACTAAGATGCTATTTGAAAGTGAGAAACAGAGGTTTGTTGATTGGTTAACCCTGTCCATGGAGTAGACAATAATGATACAGCAATGTTTTAAAGCAGCATGTTCTGCTACTCTTTCATGGAATTTCATTACTTATTCTTCAGTAAGTGCTTTATTCTAGTCATGGTTTAGTAGATTTTGGGTTTAGAGCTTATCCTGGGAATGCTGGGTGCAAGGCAGGAATTCTTTTAAAGGGCTCAAGGAATTTCAGTCTTACTGTTTCTCTTATTGAATGCTTTTTAAACGTCTCACCGAACTAAACTTGTCAATGAAATAATCAGTGCATTCTTAGATCACTGGGAAGCTCTTGGATCCTGAAATCATGGTAATGACTTGAAATTAAAAACCTGAACTTGAAAAGAAAACTGATCGTGTCTCCCAGAAAGTCAGCTCACTTCATTAAGTCTCATAAAAAGCAATGACTTTAGGTCCTTCTCAGAGTGACTGAATGTGTATATCTTTAAAAATGGCCCACAGAGGCTGACTTTCAGTGCTTCAGATGACAAATGAGGCCAGTGGGGAATCACGCGTCTCGACAAAAGAGGCTGAAAAGCTGTCTTATCCGCCTTCTCTCTCACGTACATTTCCACACTCCCAACTGTTTCATTGAGAATCTATTGGACTATTTTACTTACCAATCAGAGGCACTGAATCTGATGTCGCTGGCATTATTTCAGCCACCAGAAGCATAAAGACAGTCAGTGACAGCAACACAGTGATTCCTGAAAAAATAATATATAGAATAAAACCATTGGAGAACTATAAATGGAAAGCAAACCTGCTCATTTACTATTATTTTCCACCAAAGTACATACATTCAGTGGTGCTTGAAAGTTTGTGATTTTACAATATTATAGATTTCCGCATAAATATGACCTAAAACTTCATCGGATTTTCACACAAGTCCTAAAAGTGGACAAAGAAAACCCAGTTAAACAAATAAGGAAAAAATATTATAGTTGGTCATTTATTTATTGATGAAAATGATCCAATATTACATATCTGTGAGTGGTAAAAGAATGTAAAGCTTTGCTTTCAGTATCTGGTGTGACCCCCTTGTGCAGCAATAACTGCAACTAAACATTTCAGGTAACTGTTGATCAGTCCTGCACATCGGCTTGGAGGAATTTTAGCCCGTTCCTCAGTACAGAACAGCTTCAACTCTGGGATGTTGGTGGGTTTCCTCACATGAACTGCTTGTTTCAGGTTCTTCCACAACATTTCTATCGGATTAAGGTCAGGACTTTGACTTGGCCATTCCAAAATATTAACTTTATTCTTCTTTAACCGTTCTTTGGTAGAACGACTTGTGTGCTTAGGGTCGTTGTCTTGCAGCATGACCCACTTTCTCTTGAGATTCAGATCACAAACAGATGTCCTGACATCTTACAGTAGAATTTGCTGGTATAATTCAGAATTCATTGTTCCATCAATGATGGCAAGTCGTCCTGGCCCATATGCAGCAAAACAGGCCCAAACCACGATACTACCACCACCATGTTTCACAGATGGGATAAGGTTCTTATGCCGTAATGCATTGTTTTCCTTGTTCTCCTTGTAACCTTGCCATGCACATCACTGTTGTTCAGTGTTCTCCTGATGGTGGACTCATGAACATTAACATTAGCCGATGTGAGAGAGGCCTTTAGTTGCTTAGAAGTTACTCTGGGCTCCTTTGTGTCCTCGCAGACTTTTACACATTTTGCTCTTGGAGTGTTCTTGATTTTCCTCTATTTGTACATTTGTCTGACTGTGGATTGGTGGAGTCCAAACTCTTTAGAGATGATTTTGCAACAGGTTTGATGAGCATCAACAACTCTCTTTCTGAGGGTGTCAGAAATCTCCTTTGTTCATTGTTAATGCCCATGATACACTTCCACAAACATGTGTTCTGAAGATCAGACTTTGACAGATTCCGGTTCTTTAAATAAAACAGGGCGCTCACTCACACCTGATTGTCATCTCATTGATTGAAAACACCTGACTTGAAATTTCACCTTCAATCCATCCATCAATCCATTTTCTATACCGCTTATCCTACAGGGTCACGGGGAACCTGGAGCCTATCCCAAGGAGCATCAGGCACAAGGCGGGGTACACCCTGGACGGGGTGCCAATCCGTCGCAGGGCACAATCACATACACATTCATACACTACGGACACTTTGGACATGCCAATCAGCCTACCATGCATGTCTTTGGACTGGGCGAGGAAACCGGAGTACCCGGAGGAAACCCCCGCAGCACGGGGAGAACATGCAAACTCCACACACACAGAACCGCAGTGGGATTCGAACTGATGATGTTTTCAAAATTTCAGCAGCATCAGACAGACACCTCACAGGTTTATCCCCAACAGAATGCAAAGGTTGAACTTCTGCTTTTGGAGACGCGTGAAAAGATCTTTAATGAGCTCTGTGGATCAATAAAGCTCTAGAAGTCCAAGTGATGAATCTGATGGAGTGATTTCAGCTCATTTACAAGATAATCTGGAGCAAGGCAGCAAGGTCAAAGACATACAAATACTCTCTTTCTCCCATCTCACACACATAAGGATACACCAACATATACTATACCTAGGTAAAGTATATACACTATATCAATGCTAAAAAAAAAGAAAAAAAAAACCCAGAAGGGTTTACAAAATAAATAAATAAACCGATAGCTTCATACTATAAATTTTGAAAACAAATTATTTTCAAATCAACAATAATACCAAAAACACATTCATTCATTCATTGATTTTCTACTTTATCCTGGTCAGGGCTGTGGTAGTTCCGAAGCTTATCCCATGCAGGAACACTGGGCGTGAGGCGGGAACACAAGTCCACTGCATGACACAATGCATACATGCACTGTGAAACACAATTTTTATAAGCACTTATCCATTTCACTTAAATTGCCATTTTGATCCTAAAGAAACCCCTACCCCAACATACAAAATATACACACACCCTAGTGTAAATACACACACAAGCACTTTTCCTTGTTGCTTCGATTGTGTTCCCATTTGTGTGCATTTAGCATTTTGCTGTAACTCTCTGAACTAGCACAAAACATTCATGTCCTCATACAGAAATCCAGCGCTCTTCTCCCCCGGCGTTTACAGCCTGTTCTTGGTAAAGTACACTGTGTTTTCCTGTCTGCACAGATTATAAACTCTCTAGTGAGATGCTTCCCGGCTGCTGCTTAATGAGCTGAATTTCTCTTCCCCATCCCCTTTACCCTGGCCACATCTGTACCCATTAAATTCCCAATCACTGTAATGCACAGCATTTATACATGATGCAGTTAAGCCACTGTGAACACATAATTATGGCACAAAATGAATCTTCACTTGCCAAAAAACAGGGTGTCAGCCTGCAATATCCGAAGGCGAGAGCACTGCATTGCATGCCATCATCTTACACACCTGTGTTAACTCATCATCTAAAGACCACTGCCTTCATGGGATGAATTTTAGGTGTTGGAAAATGGACTGAAGTCTAGCAGCACTGCCTTAAAAATGCTTTAAAATAGCAATATAATGATCTTCATGTCAGTACACAGTGAAATTCGACATATAGGACAATATCACATGACTACTTAACAACAAAATATAACTGAAGTGAAGCAATACATCCTTTAAATGGTTTTTTTTTGGAAGATACTTTTATCCACAGTAACTTTCACCTGGAACAATTCAAATATAATGAAACTGAAACGTTGAGGATCAAGTACTGGCGCTCCAGCAGTTTGGAAATTTTAACTTGGCTCGAATAATATAAAATGTCATTTGTGAAGGTTATCATGCATAGCTCTTGTTCTAAAGAAGATTTTCCAAAGTCACATTGCACTAAAGTTGATTCATAAAGGCCAAACCCATTTGCCTACTAATCTTCCAAGCTATTAGACTTCTAATTTTCTGATCAAACACACCGCACAATCTCTTGCAAGAAGTTATGATTTAGTCTTCACCTTATTGGAAACTAAACAAACAAACAAACAAACACCAACCAAATTTAGGTAATAGTCATTGCTTAATGAAGCTAAATGAAATCTGGACAGATTTTTTTAGTCACTGTTGCCTTTGCATAATTACATCCACTTTGAGCTGCTGGTTTATTAGTTACAACCTCTAGTTTTACATAAATTGTATATTCAAAGTCATACATCACATGACTGATTGCCTGCCTTGTTTATACCACAGAGCACATGTGTAGCATTCAGTTGAGTGTTATAACGAGCAAACCGATTGAATCTGGACGTGGCAGAATATTCGTGTCGGTTCTAGTACCAGCCAAATGACTGTCATTTTGGGAATTTTATACACAGGTGTTCCAAGGGATTAGCAAGAATGGTGCAAAAAACAAACAAACAAACAAACAAACAAAAAACCTCACAGTGATCGGCAATCAAGTGGATGAAAAGAACTTTAGGGTCAAAGGGGTTGAAGAATGGTTTGAAGTATGAATTTAGCATCTGTGTGTGTGTCAGAATGCAACACATATCAGACTTTATCTGGAATGGGCTAAAGCTGAAGATCATGTTAGGTGCTGAGAACAATTGCCAGTACCATCAGAACTGGTCAGCTGAGGACTGTAAAAAAATCTGATAAGACAAATCATAGTTTACTTTTGTGTTATACTGTTAGAATGACCAGAATTTCATGCAACATACAGTAGGTCCATGAAGAGGCCACGCTTGGTGTGAACATTGTGGGCCAGTAGTGGCGGTATGATGATGTGGAGAATGTTCTCCTAACACAAATTAAACCCCAGATACCCAATGAAGAACATCTGAACAGCAAAAACATCTGACTGCTGACCAAGTAGATCACTTCATGGGTAGTTTATCCACACTCAGGTCGACATTGCTAGCATGATACTGCATTCAATCACAAGTCATGTAGTATTACCTAATGCTCCCAGAAATATGGCATATTCTTTTCTAGTCAACACACCTAGCGTTGCAACTCCTTCTTTAAGACATTACTAAATAATCAACTGTTAAAACATTCTAGACCCAGAAACAGAATACCTACAATATGTCTATACTGTATATCAAGCAAATTTCTATATATAGCCATGTGTTTAACAAAATTTCTACATTGGATGTGCGTGTGTATGTTACCCAAAGAGATCTTTTCCCCTGAGTCAGCAGGCAACAGGAATACCAGTAGTGCGAGGGTGGAGATGAGCACACAGGGGACGAGCAGGTTCAGGCCGTAGTAGAGCGTTCTCCTCCTCATCACTAACGTGAAGGTAATGTCAGGGTACGGCTCCTTACAGCAGTCATAAAACCTCTCGTTTCTCCGTCCAGGAACCTCTAAGATGAGTTAGAACTCTTAGTAAAAAAGCACAATTACTATGCCTGTCACATACTAATATAGTAGGTACCTCATTTTGAAGATGTAAATGAATAGATACCAGACACATTAGACGTCTATTAGTTGCCCACTTACACTGTCCAACTCGATGGAAAATAAGGTTCGAGCTCCCACAGTTACTTTTACTCTAAGTAAAATTCATCAAAGCACCACTCCAACATAAAAACAATAAAAAAGAGGAATAATCCAATTTTCTCCAGTGGATGCTTGTATCTCGAAATTATTTTCAATTATGGGGGTGTTCTATGGCCCATTGACTCAGGGCACTTGTTCCTTCTTCCTCCCTCATATGCTCCTTTATTTCCCTGAAGAAATAGGGGTTCTTTAGCTCTTAACTGACCACGAAGCAGGACTCCAATCCTCATTACCCTGGCATTAGCTTTCTCAAAGCCTCATGACTGTAGCCATGACCAGAAAAACTAATTCATTATCAGTGTTTAAGGACAAATTTTCCGCTTGTCTTTGACTTTTCCTGAACAATTAGTAATACTTATTGTAAGACATGGATTTTTAGTGACCCTAGTACAAACACAAAAATAGATTTTTGTCTTGTTTTCTATTTTAAATGCATAGTTTTCTCCCTTTTGGCAAACTGTGAATGACAGTACGCAAATAGTACTGCCAAATTCAAATGACTAAAGAATCTATTCATTTCCAGGTCCGCTGATAGTTCAATCTGCTAGCAAGAACTTTTCATTATTTTCAAATCACTCTACAGGGACAGCATCCACAGCTGATGACTGCTGTTATCATCACAAGACATTCTGCAGGCTTATTTCCAAACAGTACACAAAAACTACATCTGTGATCTTCAGGGAAAGAAAAAAAAAAAGATTCCCCCCCCTTAATTACATGTTAGGAAAATGGTTTGTTAGAGCATCAAGCTCCTTAGGTATTGATTCTTTCTTTGGCCAGGTTTCCCTCATAAACATCTTAACATTTTCCAGTGTTTCTAACAGTCCTTTATACATTATAATCAATCAGTGTGTATAAACCTACCCACTAGATCCCACTCTCCATTGCCTATGTAGCCTGTGATATCTGCTTCCAGCATCTGCAGATCCAGAGACCAGCCTCCATAAGTCCAAGATCCAAACTTCAAATCACAGCGTTGAACATCGAAGGGGAACCAGCGCACATCAATATAGCAGGTGCTCTTAAAAATTCCTGCGAATTTTCAAAGAGTCAGTTGAACCAATTTATATAATGAAAAGAACAAACTGGAGCACGTTCGCCTCACACCTCCAGGGTCCGGGGTTCGATTCCCGCCGGGGCCATGTGTGTGCGGAGTTTGCATGTTCTCCCCGTGCTTTGGGGGTTTCCTCCGGGTGCTCCGGTTTCCTCCCCCAGTCCAAATACATGCATGGTAGGTTGATTGGCATGTCTAAAGTGTCCGTAGTGTATGAATGGGTGTGTGAGTGTGTATGTGATTGTGCCCTGCGATGGACTGGCACCCTGTCCAGGGTGTACCCTGCCTTGTGCCCGATGCTTCCTGGGATAGGCTCCAGGTTCCCCCGCGACCCTGAAAAGGAGTAAGCGGTTTAAGATGGATGGATGGATGGAAGAACAAACTGGAGCACGTTCGCCTCACACTTCCAGGGTCGGGGGTTCGATTCCCACCGTGGCCCTGTGTGTGTGGAGTTCGCATGTTCTCCCCGTGCTGCGGGGGTTTCCTCCGGGAACTCCGGTTTCCTCCCCCAGTCCAAAGACATGCATGGTAGGCTGATTGGCGTGTCCAAAGTGTCCGTAGTGTATGAATGGGTGTGTGAGTGTGTATGTGATTGTGCCCTGCGATGGACTGGCACCCTGTCCAGGGTGTACCCCGCCTTGTGCCCGATGCTCCCTGGGATAGGCTCCAGGTTTCCCCGTGACCCTGAAGAAAGGATAAACGGTATAGAAGATGGATGGATGGAAGAACAAACTAGCCATTAGAACTATAGTACTACACAACCAAGATAAGAAGAATTAATACGGCAAATAAGAGTTAGAAACAAGTATAGTGCCCTTCAGAACTATTGGCACCCTTTATGATCGAAATTAATTGTACAAAATAGACAATACGTACAATCACTGCATTTTCCAGTCAAACTATGTATTAATGAACATTTTCAGACACTTAAAATACCGTCTAAAACTGTAATAATTTGCCAGCAATGAGATCCATGAACATGCTGCCTACCATGCACACTGAGAAGGATGGCACTGAAGGGGAAAAAAACCCACACCAATCATAATGTTTCACATCATATCATAATCATAGTGTTTGTCAAGTCAAATTAAAAGGTTATGTTGTGTCAACACCAGAATCAGCGTCAAACTCCATCTACCAAATACGGCCAGCAAGAAATACAGCATCCAAGTGTCTCATTCACGTTCACAGTCACCGTCTTTAGAAGACAAACACTTATAAATCTAATTTATTCCCAAACACAAGGCAGCTGCACAGTGTTTCAGGCTTGTCTTCTTTCTGCATTCTCTGAGCCATTCTTGCTCTATCACAGTGTTTTCCCAAAGGTATTTATAAAGGTTTCCAAACACTCTTGGTGTTCCACATCTACTGCCAACATTACTCATTTGCATGCATCCCATCATGCATTACTGATATGAAAGCATTTATATATTTCTATGGTTAACGCACTAGAAAAACACCAGCATGACCATAGAAGGCTTCGATGCACAATGCACAATGCACAACCAAAAGGCCAAGGTACATTCTGTAGTGTTCTCAGATAGGAATTAGGAGAGATAAGATGAGCTGTATCCCAAATTGGTGTTATACTCCCTTCCCTTCCCTATAAGTGCATTATGGGTATTCTCTACCCTTGAGTTCTTTATTTGGGCACTAAGTTATTGCAGTGTATTGTGGGATTTCATGAGGGAACTACATATTCTCACTATATTTTTGGGCATGGCTACAATATGGCAACCCCCCCATACCCCAACCCCCCCACTGACATAAATATGAACAAAAAAAAGGTATGTTTTTATAAAGAATAAATAAGATACAGTACATTAAAAAAATTAAATCACTACAAATTACCAACACTAGTACTAGTAGCTTTGAGACATTTATACCAAGAAGTAATTACTTCAACATCCCAAGGTTATGAGGTTCCCTCTGACGGACTTGCAAAACTAAAATTCTCCATAAAACTTTTAATAGGATTAAAGGCAGGATATTGGCTAGGCCATGCAAGAAGTTCTTGAGCTATTTCGCCTGTAAGGTCACTGTCTTGTTCAAACATCCATCTTCTCCCCAGATTGTTTCTTGGCCCATGAGATTAAATTCTCCTCTAATACTGTATGTCTCTGTACATTGTGTCCTTTGATGATGTGTAATACCCCAGAACCATTTAAAGACAAGCAGACCCATATCATGATGCTCCCACCACCATTCTTCACTGGGGGTGTGGTATTCTTGAGATCATATTATTCTCACAACCCGTATTTCTCCTAACACGACGTCCTGAATTATTGCCAGAGGTTTATTTTTGTTTTGTCTGATCAGAGTAGATTGCTCCAAAAGATATTTAGATTTGTCTAAATGCTTTCAGACGCACATCTCTGTGCTTCATTTTTTTTTAGTAGAAGAGTTTTGTGTGGGGTGTAGAAATGGAGATGATTCTGTTGCAGTTTTTTTGCTTATGGTTCTTTGTTGTAACTGTTGCTCTTGTTACTTTCAGGTTGTCCTGCAACTCGTCTTGAGCCATTGCTGTCTTTATCAGTAATCTGAGAGCGCATTTTGAAATCTTACATGGTGCACCTTGCGTTTCCACAAATTTGCCACCGACATATTATCAGACCAATTCTACTGACAGGGATGTTTAAGATCTTTGCTCTGGCTCTGTAGGTTCTTCCGTTTAAGTGTTGTTTGATAATGCTTTCCTGAAAAACACAAGGAAGCTCCTCCACATTTACCATAATTGCTTGCTTGCATCCATCCATCTATCTATCCATCTATCTATCAATCTATCTCCTCCGCCTTTACCATAATTGCTTGCTTGCTTGCTTCTATCCATCTAGCTAATTTTTTATATGGACTGTATCTTTTTTTCACTTGCGAATCCATATTTTTCTGTCCATATTTATGGGTGTAACTTTGAAGGGGATATATGCACTGGAATTATATTAAATAACTAAAGCAAAAGTCTTTGAATACTTATTTGTCCTCACGGTATGAATAGGTTGCAGGACAGACCTGAAGATTACAGGACAGACAGATACACAATCAAACAAGCTAAAAGAACAAAGAATTCTTCTTTAAGAGATGTGAGAGGTCATCTACTATAGCTTACCTGGGGGTAGATATTGGCAGTAGCCAGATGAGTTGACCAACACATTGGTATGAAAAGTGGCATCAAACCTCTCATCAGCACTATGTGTAAACACACAAAATATTACATTTTAGTAAATGCTTAACCTCTTTCAGCATTTCTATTTATTTATTTTTTTGCATGAAGTACCACAAAACTCATACACAGCTGTCACTGCAACCATGATGCCTCAACTACCGTGATTTTACGTGCACAATTACCCAGTGTAGCCCATTTTTTGCTATATCCAATTTCCCGGTAACTCTTTACACTATTAATATTTCCTTTGGTTATCAAACAAACAACAACAGTGTGTTTAGAATTGTTTTGTTTCTTTTCCAGATTTACCAATGTTTTCTTAGCTATGCTAAGCAGTTCTACCTGTTATAGAGGAGAATGTCAGGTCTCCAGATCTGATTATCAGGAAACCTCACATTGGACACTCCGGGGTAGTCACTCAGGTTCCACTGTAGATAATAATCCACCCAGTACTGAAGGGGCAAAAAGAGGGGGTTATAATTACAATCTATAAAAATCAATCAGTAAATTCATGATTAGTATCAATAAAAAAAAAAACAGCAAAAAGTCTGCAGATGTATCTATACACATGACGTCCTTGATTTCATTCATTACCTTGTCATAATTCCATAGTAAGGATTTTTTTTTTTTTCACAGAAGAAATAAATGATTTGGGGAGATTCGGTTTTCTAAAGTGAAGGTTAAATATACGATGTTCATTTTACAATAGAGAAATCAGAATCACTGTACGGTGGCTTGAGCAGTCCTGTGTAGGTTAGTGCAACATTGCGTCAGCAATCGGGCTGATGGTTATCATATTAAACCTCCAAATCATGTGCAGCATGACCTCAAACACGAACTCACTCCACCCTCATCAACTGTAATCAGGCTGAAAGATCAGTCTAGGCAGTGGTCTGGTCCAAGTCAATTTCTTTAATATCGTGCCTAATTACATAATGTGCATCTGGTGTTCTGCTGGGGAAAAACGGGGCTGGAGAAATTCACAATAATCAAATATTTACAAAAATGTGAGGGGTGTACTCATTTTTGTGAGATACTGTATGTTTCCTGTTTTGCTACCATGTTCTCTTAAGTAAACGGTTTTAGTGGATTACTGTACCACGCTGCTTGAAACTGGGATCCTGAGGCTGTGGAGCGCCAACACAGCCATTGTACCTGGACATTATTGCAGGGTTTGGGACAAGGCAGTAGTAGTTATAATTGGATAATTAACCCAGCATACTACAGCAGTAACTGTAGCATTTAAGCAAGAAATAGAAACCCTTAGGTTTAAATAAGCCATATTCACAAAGTAGGAGGCCACAAATATTCATGGGCAATCAATTCACTGATTCACTTAAGAAAAAAAAAAAAATCTTTGCATTGAATTCATTGAAATGGCTGATGGAGAGGGAGGCATTACGAATGAAAGAACATTGAGAAAAGAAAGTGAGAGAGAGAGAGAGAGAGAGAGAGAGAGAGAGAGAGAGAATATTACAGAAGCTCCGTCACATTAGCTTAATTTTGACAGGACCTTTTAAATGTGTAAGTATCCACACTCAGAGGAACCACTGATAATAAAGTAATTAAATTCAATCAATTGCATTATTTAAGAACAGCAACTATGAACTAAACTTCTGCCATTTGTGTGTATGTATACTGGTATGTGTGAAACCGTGCTTGTAGGAATAATTAATGCTCACAGTGGCCCAAATCACCTCAAATAAAATATCTAAACACCTCAAATTTCCATTTGCACACATTCCCCCCTTCGATGATAAAGAAGCTCAATCAGAACAATGAATTTCAGAATAATAAGGAGGTTGAAAACGCGCACACACACACACACACACACACACACACACACACACACACAAAAAAACTGGGTCAAGCAAAAAGAAGACAGCATTAAACAGCCAAACTGTACACAAAGAGAAGCCATTCAGTTATTAAAAGATTTCATTTCGCCTTTAGCATCGGGACCATGCTCCTTCTGAGGTAATGAGTAATGATCTCAGACTAAGAGCTTTAATGTTCTGAATGCAGCTACTCATACTTGGCCATTAAGGCTTGGACAAAGACGATCTCTTTAAATCAATCGATTTCTCCTCTAGGCCACTAAGCAATATTTCATGTTACGATATATAAAAATATCAATATGTAAAAGTCAAAACACATATAAGGATATATACACGTAAACGAAGGCTCACTTTCAAAGTGACAAAACGTGAGTTGCACAAGTATTAAAGATACAGAACTTTCTGATAATACAACTGTCCCGTTTAGAGGCTGTTCCTATATACACTCACCAAAACCTTTATTAGGAACACCTGTACAGCAGCTTATTTATCCAATCAGCCAATCAAGTGGCAGCAGCAGAACAATGCATAAAATCATGCAGATACAAGTCAAGAGCTTCACAGTTAATGTTCACATCAAACATCGGAATGAGAAAAATATGCCTCAGTGACTTTGACTGTGGCATGGTTGTTGGTGTCAGACAGGCTAGCTTGAGTATTTCAAAATCTGCTGATCTACTGGGATTTTCACACATGACAGTCTCTAGAGTTTAGACAGTATGGTGTGAAAAACGAAAAAAACATCCAGCGAGCATCACCTCTGCAGGTGGAAACACCATGTTGATAAAAGAGTTCAGAGGAGAATGGCCCTACTGATTTGAGCTGATAGGAAATCTCTCATAATGCAAATAACCTATCTTTACAATTGTGGTGAGGGGAAAAGCATTTCAGAAGGCACAACATGCAGAACTTTGTGGTGCATGGGATACAACAGCAGAAGACAGCAATCAGGTTCCTTTCCAGCCACATGGGCACATGCTCACCGAAACAGCGCGATTAAATTTTGAAAAAAACATCGCTTGGTCTTTTTTCCAATCTTTAACTAGAGACTATTGTGGATGAAAAATCCTCTGGAGATCAGCAGTTTCTGAAACATTCAAACCAGCCTGGCCGACACAACCCCCCCACAAAGATCAGACTTTTCCCCATTGCCCATTGATGTTTGAATAATAAGTGAAGCTCTTGACCCATATCTGCATGGTTCTATGCATTGTTTTGCTGCCACATGATTGGATAATTACATGAATGAACAGGCAGATCTCTCTCTCTCTCTCTCTCTCTCTGTCTCTCTCTCTCTGTGTGATATTTGTGTGAGTAAGTAGGCTTACCAGTTGTAACCAGATGTTGGTTGTTAAAACCTGATTCTTCTCATCCTGGAAGACACAACCATGCATTATAATACACACATGTATGCAATACACATACTGAATAAAATGTGTTGTCATTTTAGAATTGTTCAATGCCATGCAATCTACAAGTGGGTTTATTAAGGCTAAGCCAAGATGATGTCAGGTACTATAAATTCTTACTGACCTGATGGTGTTGAATGGAAGTATTAACCTCAGTGAATTACATTCTGATGATTTAGCTCTTCAGATTGGAGTTTAAAGGACTCAGACACTTATTACATATTATATAGCTTGTCTATGGTACTAAAATCCAGCTGATATTCCTGCATGATATTCGTGTAATAAATGCTGGACTCAGATTAGATGTGTAATTTGAATTTCAGTGCCAAATAAAAAATCACTGGACTTGCATTTAGACAGTTTTGTCAGTCTAAAAGGAAATAAATGATGCTAGATGCCAAGTAACTCCAGATAAAAATAAATCAAATACTGATTATTGTAACACAATATAAGCAGCAACAATCTGGGCCTAGTTTCCTAAAAGCATTGCAGAAATAATATTGTTCAAAAATAATGGAATTATAGTGTTCCAGCCATTTTCATAAACCAAAGCCTTTGTACCAGTGATTTTTACCCATGCCAGCTGAATTTTTCTTTATATAGTCATGTAACATATTGTTGCTGATGATTCCCAGCCAACGCAATGCCAGCTGAACAACTCTGCACCCGGTCACAAGACTTACAAGCAACCTACTCTCATTCATAGTGCCCTGACTTCCTATTGCACATACCTCATCTCAGTAAGCACACATAGTATGAAGTTTTCCATCCAGCTCTTTTATGCAAATTTTAAAAATGCAAATAAATTTAAAAGTCTCTCTCTCTCTCTCTCTCTCTCTCTCTCTCTCTCTCTCTCTATATATATATATATATCACTAAAAAATTCTTTATGTTCGGTTGAGGTGAAAAATATCTAACAATAAATATGAGATTAGGAAAAGGTGATGTATGTAATGTTTCAGTGCATTAAACCTAAACAAGGCTCCAGAGACTTATGCATCAAACGACACATTTCGCTAATGTTTTGCCTTTTTATTTATTTATTTATTTATTTTTACTTTTCATAGATAGACAAAAACTTTGGGTAATGCAGGTTTTTTTTTTTTGTCCCTAATCACTATTACATTACTGCAGCTGATGGAAACACAGATTCATTAGTATTTCTGTGGACTTTTTGGAAATTCATTTCAAAATGACAAAACATCTGAAACATTAGAAACCCAGCTTTTGAATAGAAACCCAGCTTGTGACCCTACTGAGCCATTTGTTTTGCTAGTTTTTATCCTTGCCTTTTCAATCGATATACCATTTATTCTCTCTCTCTCACTCTCTCTCTCTCTCACACACACACACACACGCACACACGCACACACACACACACACACACACACACACACACACACACACAGCACTCCCATGAGAGCAAAACAGTAATGAGTGTGAGGAGAACCTTATTTTTTAATTTTAACTTTAATTTAACTTTTTTAATGACTTAAGGACTTGTACAATTCTTATTCTTCTTGGTAGTAGTAGTAACTGTTATAATGTTGCTTTTACACCATTTTTACATTAATGTGCCAGAGCCATGTCACCCTGAAGCTCTCACCTGGTTCCCCACTGAAGATAAGCAGGGTTGAGTCTGGCCAGTACCTGGATGGGAGACCTCCTTGGGAAAACTAAGGTTGCTGCTGGAAGTGGTATTAGTGAGGCCAGCAGGGGGTGCTCAACCTGTGGCCTGTGTGGGTCCTAATGTCCCAGTATAGTGATGGGGACACTATACTGTAAAAACAGCACCGTCTTTCAGATGAGACGTTAAACCGAGGTCCTGACTCTCTGTGGTTATTAAAAATCCCAGAAGCATCGTAAAAGAGTATGGGTATAACCCCGGTGTCCTGGCGAAATTCCCCCTTCTCTATCATGGCCCCCTGATAATCTCCATCCATGAATTGGCTACATCACTCTCTCCTCTCAACTAATATTGATTTCTCTTAATAAAACCTTCACTTGTATCCCTCTGTCAGTCCATCATGGCGCTGACTCTGATCAGACCAACAGTGAGATAAGTGTGGCAGAAACTTGGGTGCTTTTTGGTGTTTCATTCATGAAGCTTCCAGGTAACAATACTACAGTAATGACCGTGCGAATGCCTCCAAAAAGGGAACTGTTTTTGTGAACCGAGGGTTCACGACGCTAACTGAAATTGGGTGATATTTTTTCTCTTTAGTCGAAAGCTCATTTGTGATTCATGCATTATTCTACTAGAGTAATTTAGAAAAATATTACAGAATGACCCATCATGTAAACAAAGCAGTTATGTTAGTGTCAGTTACATCATATAAGACGGCGAGCAGCTGCAAGAGAGGAGCTTCGTGGTGGGTTAATTGTGTCTAACAGCATCTGATTCAGGTCAGACTTTACGCTTTGTTTTGCTATCAGGAGACAGCTACAGCAGCATGTCCCTTCCACCACAACACAGCTGTGCATACACACGCATCTAAAGAAGAATATCGGTTGTGAAATTCTGAGGCTAGTTCACTTGTACATATGCATGTATGTATATTCATTTACTTTCCATACAATATATTACAGCTTATTATTAGTATATTATCAAAATACCTCAACGAGGCATATGAGAGATTCACAGAGATGAACTGTCACTACTATTAATAGGATACGCAAGATAATTATGCGCAGTTGTGCAAAAGTACATTGGTGCTCATATAAGGCGTGGAGATGAGAAGTGAGGATTCAATTCCCATATATGAATATGTATTCATATGAGAATTTATTTTATTGTACCTGAGATTGGGGAAAAAAAGTGCTTCCTCTGTCCTTCACGTCCTTCTTTACTACACTGACATTGTGGCCGTGTGTTTTTTACTATAATGAGCCAATTGATTTTTGACATTGATGGGCTGTGTAGTAAGTTCCTGTAGTGGTGGATTATTGAAATCATGATTTTTTTTTTTGGGCTTTGAGATCACAATTTATCAATAATGATACCAATTTTATAAGGAACAACATGTATCCATCCATCCATCCATTTTCTGTACCACTTATCCTACACAGGGTTGTGTGGGAGCTTGAAACCTATCCCAGGGAACTCGGGGCACAAGGTGTGGGACACCGTAGACAGGGTGCCAACCCGTCGCAGGGCGCAATCGCACACACATTCACACACTAAGGACAGTTTGGAAATGCCAATCAGCCTACAGCACATGTCTTTGGACTGGGGGAGGAACATGCAAACCCAGAGGAAACCCCCGAAGCATGGGGAGATCGTGCAAACTCTGCGCACACATGGCGGAGGCAGGATTCGAACCCCCAACTGGAGGTGTGAGGCAAACCTCCTAACCACTATTCTTAAATTCTTACATTACTCTAGACGAGCATGGTAGCTACATTTTCCTTGTGGTTGTTTGTAAATTATGACTCATTTGAATTACTGAAGCCAAGAGCGTTGCAGTTTAAGAAAAAGTTTAAAAAAAATTAAACCAACATAAACATAACTTATACTGGGGATGCTGGGAAGCACCATGTCCCCACCATTTTTTGATACACCCTACCACTTTTGATGTTCCTACTACTTACTGAAAGTCTATAGTATGTTAAAATACTTAATATAATACTTTGTAAAAAAACTTCACTGTAGCTCTGTTTACAGTGACGCTGGAATCCATAATAAAATGTGTCCTCTATGATCAAGCTCACACATTTGAATGGCTACTAATGTGCCAGGCATCTTACAGCAGTTCTCTTCCTGCTTTCATATTCATATAGCAGTAGCAGATTGAAGCATTCATTTAAATGGCCAATTTAATCAACCTCCAGGTGTGGCTTTCAGTTTACTTTTTTTTTTTTTTTTTTATAACAACCTCCCAGTGCAACACAATGTAGGTCATGTAAACCATAACACCCAAATTTTAAAAAGCTTCCAAAGCGTGTGTCATGTCATTATTTCTGCGCAGTGTTAGAAGGCTGTTGGTTAAAAACGGAAAGGTTATCTTTTCCTTGGATTGCGCTTGATACAGAAGTAAAAACACTTTCGTTGAGAATAATGTTTTTTTTTTGACCCGTCATCTGTTGTGTCCCCAGCACTTGAAGCAAATTTACTGGCTGGTTAAATAATTAGTTATGGGAATGTTTCTTTTCTTCTGCTGACAGCAGCTCATAAACGACTTGTGGGTGAAAATCGGTCTTGATTAAACATGCTCGAAGTGTAAGGCATCATTGGGCATTTCAAAGTTTTGAGCCCATGCAGCCATGACTCACTCGATCTATTTGTTCATTTCATAAATGTCATTGTCAACTGTTTAGTATTAGGAAATGTAACATTCAGTGCATTATATTGTTTAGGGCCATTTTTTCTCTTCTCAACTTCTCAGCTTTCCAGTGTAGACTCGTCATGCTTAAAGTGAGTGCATAAGATCATGTGGTACAAGCGCCGCACTTTGAGGCGACTGTGGCTCGGGTGGTAGAGTGGGTTGTCCACTAATCGTAGGGTTGGTGGTTCGATTCCCGGCCCACGTGACTCCACATGCCAAAGTGTCCTTGGGCAAGACACTGAACCCCAAGTTGCTCCCGATGGCAAGTTAGCGCCTTGCATGGCAGCTCTGCTATCATTGGGTGTGAGTGAGTGTGTGTGTGAATGGGTGAATGAGACACAGTGTAAAGCGCTTTGGATAAAAGCGCTATATAAGTGCAGACCATTTACCTTTTTACTGCAAACTTAACCTGGTCAAGTTTGCAGTAAATCTGGAGCTTGTCCCATGAACACTGTGTGTGAGGTGGTTATACATCATGGATGGCATATGCCATTCCATCACAGGATTCCATTCACACACACACACACACTCATTCACGCACTCATTCACATCTTAGCGTAACCAATCCTCCTACCAGCAAGTTTTTGAGAGTTGAGAGGAAACCTACTTGGATATGGGTAAATCTCCACACAGACAATAACATTGAGCTCAGGATTGGACTTGAGACCCTGGAGCCCAGTTTTGTCTAGTTATTACATCCATCCATTTTCCATACCGCTTATCCTACACATGGTCATGAGGAAGCCTGGAGCCTATCCCAGGGTGCATGAAGTGGGGCACACCTTGAACGTAGAGCCAATCGCACACACGTTACGGACAATTTGGAAATGCCAATCAGCCTACAACGTATGTCTTTGGACTTGGGGAGGAAACCGGAGTACCTGGAGGAGTACACCAAAGCACAGGCAAGCCACACAGTGCAGAGGCAGGAATCGAACCCCCAACCCCGGAGGTGCGGGGCAAACGTGCTAACCATTAAGCCACCATGCCCCACCATAGTTATTACAATTAAATATAATATAACTACCCACATGTTGTGTTAACCTTTTGTATTTCTGAACTGTAGACTTGGCTTGATGATTTGGCTGTATGAGAGATGATTTTATGTGCGAGAGATTTCTGATGGCCTTCAATTTAATTCAGTCATATATTTTTCACAGCATCTGACTGTGGGTGCTTCATCATGTCATGCACAGCACATGTTTACTATGTGATTTGTATGAAGTAATGGAACGCATAAACAGATGGTTGGTTGTGTGTGTGTGTGTGTGTGTGTGTGTGTGTACTGCTACTCACCACATCCATGATCTGCATGAGGCTGATACTAAAGTGAACAGTCAGGGAGTGAGAGTCGTTGTACACAGGTCTCTCTAAAGGATTATAGTTCTGCATGAGATCCTTATAAAGACGCCGCTGGTGCTCACCTTGCAAGGTCACTAAGGTCACACACCCACAGCAGACATATCAAGACAGCAATGAAATCCAGACATCAATCTTGTTTTGCTTTAGATTACATTTCTAAATAAGAGTGGGGGGAAAAAAAACTGAACTAACAAAAAGAAAAACACGGAATCCATAATCGAATTTTAAAGCTAGAATAACTTTATGTTCAATACCTCCACAGCTCCAAAATCTCTATAACAGGCAAACCAGAAATTCTCCGGTAAACTGTTAGAAATTACCGTGCGCAAGGTATTGACCCTGAGTAAACGTTCTGAATGCAAGGGAGCGAAAGGGAGCGAACAAATCAGACGAGGTAGATCAGATCTTCTGCAGTCAGCCCAGATGGCAACATATTGATCTGAGAATTTCATCAAGCATCTCCCATCTGTACACTTGGCTGCATATACAATATATATGATTGTCTCTTATAGAGATCATATCTCAAACCTCAAAATAGCCCAAGCGCAAGGAAAGGTGTACATTTTGAAATTGACTTACTGTTACAATTACCCTCTCTTACCACTCTGTATATTATGTATACTGTATACTCTGTATGTATATGTTCTCGCTCATCTTTCAGTTTGTTGTTCCAAACTGCATTTGTAACTACTAAGAGCTCAAAAGCTCTTAGATTAAGATCCTCTACAATGGGTTGCGCGTCAGCAGCACTACAGCTCCCCACAGAGCTCACCTCTCCTCCCTGTAGTGCCTTAGAAGGCAAGCTGAGGGAACTAACCTGTGCCCCATAAAACCAGATCCTAATATGTCCACGTATGAAGAGGCAGCGTGTTTGTTCGAAAGATAAAAAGGACAATATCCTTATTTAATACCGATACATCAGTCCTACAGCAGTGTTACAGTCATTTGCATCAGCTCAGTGGGCGCAGTACCAAGTGAATAATAAAAGACACAGGCTTCCCTGCTGAAAAACAAACAAACAAACAAAAACAACTATAGAAACCATCACCTCTAATGGTCTCCACTACAAACCATCAGCAAAGTATTAAAACCATTACCGGTCCTCAGTGATATCCACTAGATATCCACTCGGTCCTTAATGATATCCACTACAACACCAATAGAAGGCAAGAAATTACCTGTAGAGACCCACAGGGACCATTACACTTTCCATTAAAACCATTACAAATTCTACGAAAGTTTTTTTAAAATTATTTTAAGCAGTGTTGAATTATGTATAACAGTCTTGAGGTATTTGTATATCACTGTTGGTGATGGTTACCAGAAACAAGGACTGAATCAATGAAAGAAATGCTGTCAAGAAGAACTTCTGAACATCACAATGTGTCTTTCAACCCTATGTGAGTAGCTCTATATATATATATATATATATATATATATATATATATATATATATATAGATATATATATAGATATATATATATACACACACACACATTTAAAAAGTGCCAACTCTTTTTTTTTTTTTTTGTGGTTAAAAACCAGACATAATACAAAATGATCTCTGCAACACCACTTCGAATATGTTATAGAACAAGTGAATACCACTGACATGATATCATATGTCTAAGATCTGCGTCCAACACACTATAATCAAAGCTACATGTCAAGACTAAACCTGAAGATGAATTTGAGCGCATATTACCGTGAACCAGGAAGGCAGCGGTCACCAAATACACTGTGAAATGATTTCTCCCCATCCTCATACTGAGAGAATACACCGTACAGGTTAGTCTGCAGAAAGGGAAACTCAGCCGTGGCGCTTTTACACGCTCCTGGGTAGTAATGACGGGAGAGTAGTGAAGGAATCGGTTCTTTTTGAACGACTCTTTTAAACGATTCGCTCCAATCGATTCGCAGCACGAATGAATGGAACCGCATAGTGAAGTGAATTGAACTGTAGGATACAGTAAATTAGTACTGTTATACAGTCAAAAGTTTGGACACACTAGATGTATATTTGGTACTAGAGCATTTAGAATACGCTAGATAAATATTCAAATTGAAATCGGCTATATAATGTAAATAATGAAGTTACTGACTGTGTATAAACGTGTATCAGAATGAATGTCTCTCTCTCTCTCTCTCTCTCTCTCTCTCTCTCTCACACACACACACACACACACTCCTCCTGAGGGGAAAAAAAAACCCAGTAGAAACCATCGCAGAAAATCTAATGGTTTCCACTACAAATACCATTGCAAACTATCAGCTAACCATTAAAACCATTACCATTATTGGTCCTTAATGGTATCCACTAGACATAACATGCCACCAATCGAAGGCAAGAAATAACCAATAGAGATCCACAGGGACCATTACAGTTTCCATTAAAAACACTACAATTCCCATTTTAAAAATTAAAACCAGTACAAATTCACTGAGGGTATCCATTGGGTCCCCCCCCAGCAGAGATGTACTTATTGAACATCCCATTCCAGATTTATTGCCCCTTTTCTGTCCATGCTTCTGAGAAGGTTTTCCACTAGATTGTGGAGCGTGGCTTTGGGCATTTGCGTTCATTCAGCTACACGAGCATTAGTGAGGCCAGGCATTGATGTCAGGTGAGGAGGTCTGGGGTGCAGTCAGTGTTCCAGTTCATCCCAAAGGTGTTCAGTGGGGTTGAGATCAGGGCTCTGTGTAGGGCACTCGAGTACTTCCAGTCCAACCTTGGCAAACCATGTCTTCTTTGTGCTTGGTTTGTGTACAAAAGTATTGTGATGGTGGAAAAACGTTTGGGTCTCTGAGTTCGAGTGAAGGGAAATTGTAGTGCTACAGCATACAAAGACATTTTATACAATTTTGTGCTTCCAACTTTGTGCCAACACTTTGGGGAAGAACCACATCCATTTTTTTTTTTTAAAAAGTAGTTTTTAACGTAAAAAAAAAAAATCTTAGTTTTTGTATACAAGTTAGGAGACCTAAATCTTCCTCATGAAGCTGGTTGAGAAGAGGTCAAGAGTGTCCAAACTGTAATCAGAAATACTGATAAAAATTTAAAATATAAAGAAGTTTTGATTTGTTTAATACTTTTCTTGGTCATTACACAATCCCATGTGTTACTTCATAGTGTTAATATCCACATTATTCTAAATAACAATACAGTAAAAGAATCGAATCAACAAGCAAGGTATAATTTCACTCATGAGGGGCCTAGACGTACTCATATCAAGCTAATTTCTTCTCCTCACCAACTCACATTATTCCAGTCAAGCCCCCTGTAATGATCCTCTTGGAGCCATGGGGGTCTCTGTTCTTTCTGCAGAGCCAAACTCACATCACGCTGATCCGAGATCAATCCCGTCAGGGCTCCCCGTGCAGAGAAAGACATTTCAAATGTACATCCTCCTGAGAGTAGTAAAGCTAATTGTTTGTAAAATACATTTCTAAACCACAACTATGTGCTTTGAAACACAAAGGACACATTAAACACATAAGAAAATATAAAACATCAAGATATAGCTGTATGACATACAGAAATTGCAATACTTTCTCACATAAACAACTTCCGAAGATACCATGAGTGGCTAGTTAGCTTACATTAGTAAGACTTTAAGTGCAACACACTCATCGAGCACTTTATTAGGAACAGCTGTACACCTACTCATTCATACAGTTATCTAAATCAGCCAATCGTAACGAATAAAATCATTGCTTCAGGTAAAGTTTACATCAACCACCACAATGAAGAACAAGTCTGATCTCTGTGACTTTGATCGTGGCATGGATGTTGGTACCAGACAGGCTGGTTTTAGTATTTCAGAAAATGCTGATCTCCTGGGAATTTCACACACAACAGTCTCTAGAGTTTACACAGAATGGTGTGAAAAACAAACAAACAAACAAACAAAAAACATGCTGTGAGCAGAGGTTCTGCAGGATGAAACACTTTATTGATGAGAGAGACTACAGGAGAATGGCAAGACTGATTTGAGCTGACAGGAAGTCTATAGTAACTCAAATAAGCACGCCTTACAACAGAAAAGCAGAAAAGCATCGTCAGAAAAACACATCAAACCTTGAAGCAGATGGGCTACAACAGCAAAAGACCGCATCAGGTTCCACTTCTGTCAGCCAAGAACAGACATCTGAGGCTGCAGTGGGCACAGCTCACCAACACTGTACAGTTGAAGACTGGAAAAACGTAGCCTGGTCTGATGAATCTCAATTTTTGCTGAGGCACAGAGATAGTAGGGGTAGAATTTGGTGACAACAGCATGGCTGGTGGAGGTGGAGTAATGGTGTGGGGAATGTTTTCTTGGGACACTTGGGATCTGAATCCAGTTGAACACCTTTGGGACCTGGTAGAACGGGAGATTCACAGCATGAAAGTGCACCTGAAAAATCTGCAGGAATTGCGTGATGTAATCATGTCAACATGGACCACAATCTCAAATGAGTGTTTCCAACATCTTGTGGAATCCATGCCATGGCTGTTTTGAGAGCAAAGGGAAGCCCTACCTAGTATTATCTAGTGAGTGTATAATAGTATTACCACAAATAAATCCACTTTACATCAAGATTTTTTCTTTTGCTA
The DNA here is from genome assembly GCF_023375685.1 of Ictalurus furcatus. Lineage (NCBI taxonomy): Eukaryota > Metazoa > Chordata > Actinopteri > Siluriformes > Ictaluridae > Ictalurus > Ictalurus furcatus. The sequence continues at coordinate 22,425,589 of NC_071268.1, forward strand.
AATGTCTAAAGGCATGTTTTATACATGGCCAAAATGATGTGGACACCTGACCATGGCCACGCTCCATAATCTAGTGGAAAGCCTTCCCAGAAGAGTGGTGGTCATTATGACAACAAAGGGGACTAAAACAAGCACATATGGGTGTGATAATCAGGTGTCCACAAACTTTTGGCCATATATTGTAGTATGAACGGACATACACATGTCCATCATCATGAACTAATTTTTTTTCCCTATTGTGAAACACATAGCAGTTTAAGACAGATCATGTACCACTTGGCAACACCTGAGGAAATACTATAACTGCTGGCAAACTGAGCACAAGGTCATAGGTCATATTTAAAATGGGGGGAAAAAAAATTATTATTTCCTGCTATTTCAGGGGCACAGATGGCATCTCATTGTAATACACTATATAGTTTCCAGCCATATACAAAACCGTCTCAAGTAATTCTACATTGACATTGAATCATGATGTTAACAAATTTGTTGTTAGATATCTCATGGATCAACATAATGTATATTTTTATGATGGGCCATGTAAGAGAAGCAAATATATAAATTCCTCAAATATACAGCAACCATTTCAAACGATGAAAATTTGGTGAAACAAAACATGAAGATCAGCGCGATCACTTTGTTTCTAGTTTTTCGTGCTTTCAGCTACGATGTTTACATCATAATATGAGACACTGTGCCACATTTCAATATAAAATACATCGTCACTTACGTAAATACTGACAGGACGTGAAAGTAAAATGAATAACCCACTCCTGGCTCTGGGCCGCATTTTCAGAAACCATTTCACTGCTTGGTAATATAAACATTAAGCACAGCATCTAGGGAGTAGACAGATGTTCTGCATTGCTGCTAAACATAGATCAAGATATTAATGTCAAAGTCAAACCTCACTCATGGGCTCAGTACAAGGAAGAACAGAGCATTGAACAACCAATAAATTAGCAAAGTTAGATTTAATCTCTGAAATATGTACATTTTTATCATCAGCTCTATAATTTCATTGAAATCATTACAGAATTAATTCAAAAAAAAGAGTTGAAAAAAATTCTAAATAATAGTATGGCTGAAAATACTGCAAGATGTGTACAAAATGTTGTTCTTTTAGGCTTGCCACAAAATCATAGCACAAGGCTCAAAGCACTACATGCTAAGTCAAAGTAGAGGAATGTTGACATGAACTGTGTTAAGGATATAGTCAGTTGCTTAATCGGTCGTTAAGGTAACTGCTTGTTTTGGAGTCCTGTAGGAGTGTGTTGGCCACGTCGACAAAATTATGATCAAAGGCCAGTTTGTAGTGGGTATGGACGTTTTCACAACACTGCAGAAGCTTCTTCAGGTTCAGGTTCTGACTCACAGTGTTCGGCAGCTTGTTAACTAACAGTCTTTGGGGTGGGGGGTGGGGGTGGGGGGGGGGGGAGAGACAAAAGTTAAATTAGTAAAACTATCAAGAGACTCAAATTTATGTTCTCTTCATTACACAAAACAAGAATTGTGTAACTGCTTTTACAAGCTCAGTGAATTACAATTGCAGTACAAATAAATGAAGCTTACTTTTTAGAGATTTCTTCAAACAGGCTCGCTGGAAGTGGTCTGTGCAGCTTAAACTCTTCCAGGTAGGAGAAATCTCCCTTCAGAATCACCTTCTGATACAGAATCTCGGCCCAGTCAGGACTGTAGTCGTATGCCTCAGCTACTACAAATGACTGAGTGGCACAAAACAGAACAGACTCGAGATCAGTTCAAGAAATTACCAATCCACGTTTTTTTTAGTAATCCATCTCTTATGTAGTATATCTTTCTTGCGTCGTTTAAACATTCACGATTCATTCTTCACGTGTTCATATGTGAACAACTTTCTATGGTAACAGTTAATATAATGCATGGTGGAAGCTCCATGTAACCTAATACTATTAATAAACGGATTTAAAAACTGCTATTTAACAAAGAAAAACATCTAACTGTTGATGTAATGATGCTCGGGGGACATTTATGGAAGACGTCTCCAATGTCAGTGCTTTGTAAGAGTGAGAATTGAAGCTGTTCCTTTAAGTTTTCTGCCATGGGGCGGTCTTCAGGACGGAAGACTTTCCATTTTGCAGATTCTTGGTAAGACGATTTTTAAAAAAAATTAATGTAAAGAGGAAAAGCTATTATAATGTAAGTGATAACAGGAACTAACTTCTCTTACAGACATTTTTTTTTCATAATTGTAAAAAAAAAAATTAATATCTCGTTCATTAATAAATAAAAAATGCAATTGTTGGTAAATTGCTGCGGAATAAGAGGAACAAAACACTTTGGGACGTGGTGTTATAGGAAAATAAATCAGCTTTGTGGTTGTAACAGTAACTCTGCCCACAACACCTGTCATTTATTATTGTCCTATAACAGTACACCCCCCTTGTGTTTTATTCCTTACATATAATATTAATTAGTATATTATATATGATTATTTTACAGGAGTTTATGTGTCAATTTACAAAAAACCTCAAATTACTAGAGCAAGAGCTTAAAAAAAATAAATAAATAAATAAAATAATCTGATTATACGTGCAACTTTAAGAAAATGATGAGTAAACAGGAGACCTGATAACACCGTGGCAGTGCAATCATGGCACTGAGTAGTTCTGATGGGCGGAGATTGACTACACGATGGTCCTGTCCATGATTGAGGAAGTGAAGCTGCAGAGTGATGAGTTTAGCCATTTTTACACACCTCAATGCTTGTCGCATGCATGAATCCTACAGGGGCGCGCGCACACACACACACACACACACACACACACACACACACACACACAGTCAGATATATTCATGAAGACTACCCAAGGCTAAACAAAGTTTTCGGATTAACCAGTACCTTTGAATAACTTTCTGCCGCATCTTTCAGCAAAAAGAGGACCTTCTCTAAGCCACTTTTGAGCTCTGGGGTAACTGCTGATATAAGAAAAAAAAAAATGGACAAATGTGACTTTTTATTTCAAAGAGAAAAACAAAAAAACACACTATCAACAATATTTCATAAAATATAGAGTATTTTAATAAATATGTTAAACTAATGTGCGTATATTCCGAGGTCTGCATCGTATTAATACTACACGCCTTGCTTACCCCATGGCTGGGACTCGATAAGTTTCAGCTGTGTTCGGGCAGCTCCTTCATGATTCTCTCCGATCTCTCGGCGCATGCTGAAACAAAGAGCCACCATGTTGTATTTCTCACTGTCCCCTGGCAGACAGCGCTTGATGTAGTCCAGAAGCGCGGTCTTTAATCTAGTGTTCTGTAACACATATGCACAGTCACACTCCCACTCAAAGATGAAAAGTACATGGCTGAGTTTGAAAAATGTCTCTCTCAACTTTACCGACTCCACTTTCTTTCTCAGCAGCATCTCGAAACGATGGTTCTGGTTGAGAAGGTCAAAGATGTACGTCATTTCATTGTATCTTCCGATACCAGTCAATAATCGGACCTGCAAAACAATAAATAAATAAATAAATAAATCAAAACAGACTAATAGCTGTTAAATAAAAAATCCCAGTAAGACGAAACATTAATTATAGTATTTCAACCACCTTAAGGTTTTTACTTGGAAGTTGAAACTGAATGAAGGCTAAAATTTTTGGCCACAGAAGATAATGATGGCACAAACTGAGCAGTGAGAATTGGGGAACTTCCTCACCAGCAGCCCATATCTCTCCCCATGAGCCAGATGTGTGTGGCTGAGGTGTCTGGCTGCTTGCAAGACCTTGACAATGCCCTCCATGTTACAGGTGAGACTGAAGCAGTCATGTGCCAGGATAAGCAGCTCCACAGCTAAAGGAAACAAACATCACACCCTCAGCAGTTCAAACTTTTAAGCACAGGATGAATTGCATGTGAAATGTCACCTAAACAAAATAAATAAAAAAACATAACGCACTTACAAATTTTGCAACTGCTGCAAATACAGATTTTGTTGCTTTATGTTGCCTCTAGACTAATATTTAGGATGACCTTTTCCATAACATAACACACACACACACACACACACACACACATAGTGAGGTCCAAATGTCTGAGACCACATGGAAAATCTGGGAACATTAATTTCTTTTCCATTTAAAACAATTCAAGACTCTATAATCAAGATTCTTCTTGAGTTGTTCACTATTAGGTCACTATTTAAAGGAGACCTATTATGCAAAATTGACTTTTACATGGTGTTTGAACATTTGAGCAGTGTGTGCACACAACCACCCTATAATGGTAAAAATCCACCCCTTCCTTTTTTTTTTTATATTCGCTCGAAATCATAAACAGTGTCTGCAAATGAGTCGTGATGTCATGTTGGAACAGACCCCGCCCACAGCTTTGACAGATCTGCCCTATTAGCATAGCTCCTCCCCTGCACGTAGTCCGCCATGTTCTCAGTGCTTGAGCAGCTATAGTGATCAGAAGAATGTCTCAGCTTCGTAAGCTTTGTAAGTGTTCTGTTGTTGGCTGTACTAATGAACACAAGAGTTTTCACGTACTCCCGGCATCAGAGCCACTGAAGACTCAGTAGAGTAGTTTTAGTTTTGAAGGAAATGTGCCCCCAAAAATAGCTACATTCGTATATGTTTGTGAGAATCATTTTACACCAGACTGCTTTGTGAACGAGTGTCAATACAAAGCAGGATTTTCTGGAAAGTTCATTCTCAGGCATGGATCAATACCAGCTGTTCGTGATCCAGCTTCATATTGTGAATGTTTGCAAATCGCCTTTCCGAATGAGCTTGTTAGCAGATTCCGTGGCTAAAGTTAGCAGTGTCTCTGATTGTATTCACAGAGACCAGAGCTATGTCGTCATTTTTATTTTTAACCTGAAAACACTTACTGTCTGTATAATCATACATATAAGGCTAAACATGGGTATTTACAGTTGCAGTCATATTGGTTCTCCTGATTTTTTGTTACCGGAGTATCCAAAACACGAGCTGTAAAGGCACGGCCCTCTTCCAGAAAGGGGCGGGGAGCAGCAGCTCATTTGCATTTAAAGAGACGCACGCGAAAACAGCGTGTTTTTGCTCTCACCTCAAAAAGGGGCATTTACAGGTGGATTTTCATTCGAACCAAGCAGGAGCCACACCTGATTCCACTTGTTTAATCAGTTGATCTTCGCTTTCAGTAGACTCAGGAGTGGCTCCTGCTTGGTTGGAATGAAAACCTGCACCCACACTGGCCCTTTCTGGATAAGATTGGACACCCCTGTTCTAAAGGATTACACTCGACACTGAACGTGCTGTGAGTGAGACATAAGTATGTGTAACTTACTGCATCCCAGTTCTGCCAGAGGTACTGTAGGGATGATATCCAATAACTTAATGCCCACCAAGTTGGGGTCACCGCACAGTTTAGCCAGTTGCAAGAAGGCCTCTTTGCCTTCAGATGGACTGTATACATGCCGCTCTGCTGTAAAATGAGCAGGTAATAAGCATCAGCATCATATTAAACATGAAATCTGGATTATACTCACAGTATGTTTTTTTTTTCCATTTGTTATCGGTTACGTTCATATAAAGCTGATATTACAATATAAGCTGTTTAATTTTTATTTAAATTATTCATCACGGCAAGTTGCAGTGGTCAAAGAGCAACAATAAAGGGAAATGCAATTAACACAAATCTGAACACTCAAACCATTTGAAATGCTAACATTATGAAATTGGATTTGCAAATATAAAATCAGTGAATGGAACAAAACTGCTCTTTGAAAGAGTCCCAGCTCTGTAGATTGCAGTAGCTGGAAATCTCCTTACATTATTAGAGGTAGTTTGAATATAAACCTAAATCATGTGTTTTACAGCAGATCTGTAAACTTGCCTGATTATGTAATACCCAAGACAGAAATAGTAAAAACAAAATCTCAAAAATATTTTTTAAAATTTGTGAAAAAGAGAGAGAGAGAGAGACCCATTCTAATTTGTTACCCATCTCTCTGTCCTGTGAGGAGGCCAGTAGGTCATCAAACACTGTGGAGGTGATGAGCTGTGCTACAGAGTCAGGCTGTAAGCCCTGCACACTAATAAAAGCCTGTGCTTTCTTATAGCGCTCAGGCTGCTGGGACAGAAGAACTTTCCGTAGCACTTCCCCAGGCTCTTCAGAGGAGATCTCACTGTAGGGACAATGCAGCTCCTGCAAGGAGGAAACAGATAAGATACAGTGCCCTCTACCAACATTGGCACCCTTGGTAAATATGAGCAAAGAAGGCTGTGAAAAATTGTCTTTGTTTAAGGTTTTGATCTTATGTTTAAAAAAAAAAAACAACTCACTAAATACTCTGCTCTCATGCATATATAACATTTGCAAACAAAACACTTTGCCATGTATTCTCCAACCTCATCAGGCATTATAGGAGAAGACTCAGAGCTGTTATCTTGGCAAAGCGAGGTAGCACAAAGTATTGACTAAAAGGGTGCCAATAATTGTTGCCCACCTATATTTAACAAAGATTTTTTTTTATATAAACCTGTGTTTTGTTTGCAATTGTTTGATATCCATAAGAGCAGAGTATTTAGTGAATTTTTTAAACAAAAGATCAAAAGCTTAAACAAAGACAATTTTTCCAAAGCCTTCTTTGCTCATATTTACCAAGGGTGCCAATATTAGTGGAGGGCACTATGCACTGTACACTTAGGTAAAATGTCTTCTTCATAATTTATTCAATTTACAAATGTGGAAATCTGGCTTTGGTAAGATGATGGCAATGCTCTTGTCAATATATATATATATATATATATATATATATATATATATATATATATATATATATATATAAAATCTCTAAATAAACCATTTTTCTATATAAGCAGCAAAAGAATTATTCCGTACCTTGGAGAGCTCGTACAGGCTGAGGACCTGCTTGCAGTAGCTCTTGCCGTGACGACACTGGTCCACTAGAAGCTGAAGCTGGGAGAGAGCCTGGTCTTCAGGTGAGGAAACCACCACAAAAGAGGACAGACTTCCTGTGCTGGAGCCTGAAGGGAGAAGAAACAAAGCATAACATGTGGAATGGCAACCAAATATTGAGTAGTGCACAGCCTCTTAAATAGATATACATAAGTATGATTTACCCTAAAAAACAAACAAACAAACAAACAAACAAACAAAAAAACTTTATCAAAACTGACCATAAGTGTGTGTCAGCATGGGAAAACTTTTCACAGTGTCCAATTTATTTTTCTTTTCTGGTATATACAGTTCTGAAAAGAAATGTTTCCCTTTCGGATATGTCTCAAACAGAAGTACAGTTTACAATCAGAAAGGAATTTCCATCACTTTCATTATCATTTCATTGTTACCTGAGGTAAAAGTCACTCGTGTGATTTCATCTTTGGCTTTGATATTGGTGTGGAAGTAATTCAGTGAGTTCTGTTCGAAAAATTTCTTAACATTCTCTCCATTTTGCTATCGCGTGTATCCGACAACTTGATCAAAGCATGACATTTATTTAATAACAAACCGAGCTAGCAAAAATTAGCTAACAAACGCTTGTCTTTAGGCAGACTGATTGTTTTTACTGCAGTGTTAAATAGAAAGTTTGGTAAAATATCTTTATATTTTCTTAAATGACAGATGACAAATATGCTATTGCAGAAATTTTGATCAAAACTTTTCACTATTTTTGACTGTATTCCAGAAAGTATGTGCAGCGACATCTGACGGGTTTTCCCAGGCCACCACATAAACAGTACTAGCATTTACTTCCACACAACAACCACAATTTAATGACAGTTTGAGCACAATATCCTTACAGCTGGGTAAGCTTCTCCTGGACTCTTGGTCAGAGCTGAGAAGCTCCTGCAGTCCTGGCTGGATTTCTCCACAGGCCAAACCCCGACACTGCAACACCAGCCGAATATCTCTGTGCTGCAGCTCAAAATATCGACACACTCGACTCGCTTCATGAACACTCCCCTCGTCTAACAGTTGACCAATGAGAGTGGACAGTGCCTTTCGCTCCTCCTCCTCCTCTAGCAAGCAAGCTTCGTCTGTCGTTGGAAGACCCTCAATGTTCAAATATGCTCGATCGTCCAGGATGGCCATTTTGGAAAAGGAGTATTCTTTGAGGAGACTGTCAATAGCATTTGGTCCAGTGGCTGGAGTGAACAGGCTCTGCTGCTCCAGGGCTGTGGTGAGGACCATCCGGCGGATGCGCCACTCCCATTGGCGCTTCTCCAGCTCCGCTAAACGTTCCAATGCAGGGGGGCTGTGCTGGCAAAGCCAATGAGCAGCTAAAGCCAGCAGAAGGCATCGCTCCTGTACCTGAAGGAGCTCTGTGGCTCTCTGCACAGGATCCTGCAAAAACAAATTAAAAATTATAATGAAACAGAACCGACATTTAAAATTATGAATAAAAAGGAAGAAAAAAGGAAATAAATTCAGAAATAAAACTTATAAATAAGACACTGTAATATAATATAATGGAATAGAATAGAATTTAACCTCAGCCTGGGACAGAAAAAACTGGTAGGCTGACTCTGCTCCAATGCAGTCTGCCTTAAACTGCTCTTGACATTTCCTCCAGAAGGCCAGATGAGTCTCCTGTCTGTCCCACTGACGCGTCGTCTTTAACACCTTCAAATCCCTCAACAGCTTCAAGTGGTGACAGAGAAAATGGTAAAGGAAACTTGGACAATGCTGTGAAAAAGTATTTGCCACCATCCTGATTTTTTTCTATTTTTGTGTAGCTCTCATACTAAATAATTTTAGATCTTCAAATGAAATACACCATAAAACAAAGGCAACCTGTGTTAACACACAATACAGTTTTTATTTATTGAAGCAAAAAATTAAAAAAAAGTAATTCAACACCTATCACCCAAGTGAAAAACTAATTAAACTTAAAATCTGGTTGTACCACCTTTAGGAGCAAGAACTGTAACCAACGCTTCCGATAACTAGAGACCAGTCTTTCACAGCACTGTGGTGGAATTTTGGTTCACTCCTCTTTGCAGAACTGCCAGTTTAAGGTCCTGCACAGCATCTCAATTGGTTCAAGTCAGGATTTTGACAAGGCCACTCCAAAACTTGAATTCTGCTTTTTTTAAACCAGAGGTGGATTTACTCGTATGCTTTGGATCATTGTTTTGCTGCATAATGCAGCTGCGCTTGAGTTTCAACTTACAGCCTGAAGACCGGACATTCTCCTTTAGGATTTTCTGGTAGAGAGTAGAATTCATGTTTCCCTCAATTATTGCAAGTTGCCCAGGCCCTGAAGCAGCAAAGCATCCCCACACCATCACACTCCCTCCACTATGCTTGACTGTAGGTATGATGTCCTTTTTATGGAATTCGGTGTTTGGATTACACCAGATGTTATGGGACCCCTGTCTTCCAAACAGTTCCACTTTCGACTCATCAATCCGCAGAACATTCTCCCAAAAGGTTCGAGGATCATCAAGGTGTGCTTTGGTAAAATTCAGACAAGCCTTAATGTTCTTCTGGGTTAGCAGTGGTTTTCACCTCGCCACTCTTCCATGGATGCCATTTTTGCCCAGTGTCTTTCTGATAGTGGAGTCATGAACAGTGACCTTTATTGATGCAGGAGAGGCCTGTAGGTCCTTTGATGTTGTCCTTGGCTCTTTTGTGACTTCCTGGATGAGTAGTTGCTGTGCTCTTGGAGGAATTTAGGAAGGTCGGCCACTTCTGGGAAGGTTCAGTACTGTGCCGAGTTTTTCCATTTGGAGATCTCACTGTGGTTCTTTGGAGTCCCAGGTCCTTTGAAATAGCTTTGTAACCCTTCCTTTACTGATTTAATTCAAATCACTTTCTTCCTCATCATTTCTGGAATTTCTTTCAATTTTCGCATCGTGTGTTACTGTGTAAGACCTTTTAACCAACTTCATGTTATTGAAAAAGTTCTATTGAGGTGCTGATTTGATTGAACAGGGTTTGTAGTAATCAGGCCTGGTTGTGTCTAGTCCAGCTGAACCCCAGAAATACATTTGCACACGGGTCCAGTTGGTATTGGATAACGTTTTGCTTCAATAAATAATATCATTTAAAAACTGTATTTTGAAATACTTTTTCACAGCACTGTACATGACTGTATGGAAGTGGATAAGATGAGAAAAATACCAGTATAACAACCTATTAAAAACAAATATGCTGTCGAGTTGTTAAGTCTTAATTGACTATATCAACTAGACAAAAAGCAGCACAGGAATCAAATCAGAAAATGAAGAAAAAACCCCCAAAACAATCAGACTCCAAACAATCCAGAACAGAAATTCAATCGAGATTCCTCACATCAATATTATATCACCTCATTTATTATCAGGTGGTCAATGGGCAGCCCTGCCAGCTCAGCCACTTTCCTGGCCTGAGGGAAGAGACCAAGGTCCTGCAGCTCCTCAAGCATCCTCTGGCACTCTCTCTGCAGGCTCTTAGTGGTACAGTTCTCCAGAAGGCATGGGGACAGAGGCACTGGTGTGTCAGCCAGGATTTGGCTCAACAGGCTCAGCTTTTTAAAGTCAGGACCTTGATGGAATAAGACAGGAGTGAGTTGTGAGCCCATTAAAATCCTCGGTTTGATTCAACACTCATTCTGTTTCATTCAAGTGTGTAGCATTGTTTTTGTTGTATTTACAGTTTAGCTTGGTTATGATGTCTAATACTTACCATTAGATTTAAGCATACGCTCCATATCAGCTAGTAGTTGCAGCAGCCTGCACAGCTCATACTGTGTCCCGCATTGCTGCAGCAGAGTGATGAGCAGCACAGAGGCCTGAGCTTCCACCCACTGAACTGGGAGACACTCCGAACCCAGGATACTACCACTGTTCCTCAGCTAGAAAGAGAGTGAGAAGACCATTAAAGGCTTGGAAATGAACAAATGTAGCAGTCTCTTTATGTGGAGTTGGATGTCATGTAAAGCCACAGCTCCAGCCCTGCTCACTGGCCTTAATTTGCACAGAAATGACTGCACATAATAATGAATGAGCAAATCCGTGTCTGATACATGAACCCATCATATGACATCAAAAGTGATTTGAGCGCAGTTGATTAATTGCATTAAAATACATAAAATAAAAATAAAACAAAATCAATAAGTAAGCACAGTTTCAAGGAGAAAGGAATGGTCCAAGAGGTTTCTCTTATGCAATTATCTTCTTTTACTAAAATGAATGCTATTAAATCTAGTTTAAAACTGCAAGTTTTATTCCTGACAATGCCACAGCCATCTGCCGTGGGAGTCCAAAACTGGTCATGCTGTCTGGGTGGGAGTTCTGGCATAATGTCTTTGCCCTGTCAATTACTAAATTGTGGGCACTTGTGAGCTCATTTATGTGGAAGAGAAAGCTTGGCAAGGAAAAAGATTTACATACTCAGAGGAGAGATCTAAGGATGAAATGAAGTGGGCAGAAACCCAAAAATAAAGAGCGATGGAGAAAAACAGTATTTTTTTCCCCCTCACATTAAGCAGATATTTCTGGAACTCCAGTAACTTGTCTTTAGCCCCTTGGTAGTTTTTGTAGTCGTAGCAGAGCTCATACATCTGCAACATGTGGATCAGGGGAGATTCCTAAGTGGAGGAAAATGAAAGACAGGTCAGACAGTTGGACATTATAAGTTATCCACACAGCAACAGGATTTGAGTGATGATTAAAGGAAGTGATGCCACAGATAACAGATAAAAATATATATCATCCTCTCAGAACACACCAATTGACTGTAATAAACAAAATATTTTGAAGGGTTTATGGAGAACAGCAAGACCATATATCGATAGGAGTGGCTCCTACAGGCCCTAATGTTAATGGGGGTATATCAAAGTGCCTAACCGTCTGAAACAGCTGGAAGCCATGAAGCAGAGGTCTGATCTTGCACTTCTGTAAGAGGGTCTTCCATAAGACTGACAGGTCATAAAGGTTCCATATGTGGTGGCCAGGACTTTCGTTGATATGGGAGGTAGCTTCCTGGGCAATGTCATCATCGACAGAGGTCAGGATCCATACACACAGGCATTGAAGTAGCTCAGCATCCTGTCAGTTAAATTAAAACCAAATGCATCAGTCATATACATATACACACATACATATATACATATACACACATACATATACACACATACATATATACATATACACACACACACACACACACACACACACACACACACACACACACACACTAGCTAGTCTGGGAACCTACTGTGCAGTGTACCTGCTCTAGAGTTAGGCCACAACTGTACACTTTGGAATTTCAAATGTAATTATTACATGCTTTCATTTGCAATTTCTGATGAATTTCACATACCTGGTGACAAGCAGCCAGCACTGTAAGTGGTGGACTGTGCAGTGTAACAGCTTCAGCCAGCAGGTACTGCCAGGGGCTAGGCTGCTCCTGGCTATGAAACAGGAACTGAAACAGATCCTTAGGGAATCCCAAGCTTTCCTCTTTCATCAGTGGGCACAGGGAGTCTCTCTGGCCTTCCAGGGCTTGCTGAGAGTGCACTAGCTGAAGGTCCTGGAAGGCCAGGAAGAGGTGAGCCTTCAGACCTGGGCTGAAGCTGGTTGCCAGATATCTCACCTGTCCAAAAGGAACCACTTTCAATTAAGCAAATGTTACATACAAAAAACAGCATGATGTATGCAAAAAAAAAAAAGAGCAAAGTAACAGACTTCGTTAACTATGAGATGAAGTTAAAAATTAATTACGTAAAGTATGACACCAAACTTCAGTTCATTAATTTATTAATTTGTATTCTGTACTGCTTTATCCTGATCAGGGTTGCTGTGGATCCGGAGCCTATTCAGGAATGCTGGGTGCGAAGTGGAGACAAACCTTTTCAAGGCACCATTCAGACCCTCGTTCATACCCTCATTTATACCCTAATTCAGACCCTCATTCATAGAGTCATTTATACCCTCATTCATACCGTCATTCAGACCCTCATTCATATAGTCATTTATACCCTCATTCATACAGTTATTCATATACTCATTCATACCCTCATTTATACCCTCATTCAGACCAACATTCATACCCAACTTCATAGAGCTGGCTTAAAATAATTAAAAATCAACTGTAAATTTAGGTTTCCTGGGATTTAAGAGATTATTTTGCAAAGGCTTATAATTAGAAATAATTGTGAGGCACCTGTTGTGGAGGGTAGTGGTGGATCTGTACAAACAGCAGGAAGTTAAGCCATTGGCCATCGGTGGCACACTCTTGCAGGTACTGGGTGCTTAGGGGCAAATCATGCAGGTGGCAAAACTGAACAGGGAGAGCCCACTCCTGTCCTGCCTCATATGAAGACCTTAAAATGATTAAAGGAGAACGTGATGCATTTGAGTTTTACCTAAACAGTCCTGCTAATTATGCAGGAATCGAACATATGCACGTTCAACATTTCTCTGCACAAGGCATTGTTTTTTATAACAAAAACATTATGCAAATTTAGTGGAGATTAGAGTTAATTAAAGAAAACTTTCTAACCTGCTGAGGCCTCTGCTCTCCACACTGTCCCTCACTGCCCCCTCCAGATGCAACAGTAATTCCTCTAGAGTCTGTCTCTCAGCTGCCACCACCTTTTTTACCTTGTCCACTGAGACGAAGAAAAGAGAGGAAGAGAAATAAAGCAATGCTTGATTACATTTAAAACTATTGCACTCACACAAAAATAAACACAAATGTGAACATACACCCCCCCCCCCAAAGAATGCATATACTCACTCCCAAAATATATCCCAACATTTCTTCTTTGCCTTACCCAGAGACTGTTTAAGTGAGGCCATGCTGCTCTCCTCACAGTTCTGACTCCAGAGCTTGAGGATAAGATTGAGAGCCTTAAGGTCCACCCTCAATTTCAGACTGCAGATACCCAATAACTCAAAGAAACACACACACGCTGAAGCTATAGATGGAGAGCTGAAATTCAGGAGGCCCAGAGAGTACGTCTCTTCCGCTGCCTGACTCATGCTGCATGATGTTAAAAAGGAAATGACACAATATATGTATAGATCTCATTGAATGGGCAAATTACATTGGGGATACAAGATCATTGTATTATTAATTAGCTTGTAAATAATAAATCAAATTGTGTATAAAACAAACAAGCATGTTAACAGATCATAAAGAACACTCACTGTAGCTTGGCACTACTGGAATCGGCCAGATGCTGAATAATGAAAATCCCATATGCAAAGGAAGGTCTGCCATGGTGGAGATAGTATAAAAAGTCCAGGTTCTCAATGAGTGCATAATTATTAACCAGGTGGGGGCTGGAGAAATGAGGAAGATCTGCTGATGTTTCTATAGAAAGATTGAGCGTCAGAGTTTAAAACTTGATCTTTTTTTTTTTTTTTTTAACAAAACATTCCAAAGTGGCCAAATAGTGACTTTGAAACTTTGTAATAACGAATTTCTTAAGCAGTGACTGAAATGCTGAAATGCTCACCTGCAGTGCCTAGTGTGTTAGCAGACTGCCACCCAAACAGTCTGGAGGGATCCAGTGGATGCAATGACTGTACGCGGAAAAAAAAAATGCTCATGAAACACTCAGGAAAAACTCTGCTGTCTTATGATTGGTCCATCAAAAATGGATTTTCTGTTAGCGATCCTTAAAGTGGTCTCCTGACTTTTTACACATACACAGGTCACAATGATTGCAACATTTCATTTATTTCTAGGTTTCACTACATTAAATAATGTGCTTGTGTGTGTGTGTGTGTGTGTGTGTGTGTGTGTGTGTGAGAGAGAGAGAGAGAGAGAGAGAGAGAGAGAGAGAGAGAGAGAGAGAGTGTGAGAGAGATCAGCCATAACATTAAAACTACCTGCCTAATATTGTGTAGGTCCTCCTTGTGCCGCCAAAACAGCTCTGACCTGTTGAAGCATGGACTCCACAAGACGTGTGGTATCTGGCACCAAACATTAGCAGCAGATCCTTTAAATCCTTTATATTGTTTCTACTGGGAAACCTTGAGTCCTGACATTCATGTAGATGTTACTTTGACATGTACCACCTACCTAAGCATTGTTCCAGATCAAGTAAACCCCTTCATGGCAACGGTAGTCCCTAATGGCAGTGGTCTCTTTCAGCAGGATAATGCGCCTTGCCACACTGCAGAAATTGTTCAGGAATGGTTTGAGGATCATCGCAAAGAGTTCAGGGTGTTGACTTGGCCTCCAAATTCCCCAGATCTCAATTTGATCCAGCGTCTGTGGGATGTGCCAGACAAACAAGTCCAATCCACGGAGACACCACCTCGCAACTTACAGGACTTAAAGGATCGGCTGCTAACGTATTGGTACCAGATACCACAGCACACCTTCAGAGGTCTTGTGGAGTCCATGCCTCGACGGGTCAGAGCTATTTTATCAGCAAAGGGAGACCTACACAATATTAGGCACGTGGTTTTAATGTTATGCCAGATTGGTTTGTTATATAAATATATTGTACTGACATTTAAAACACCTCTCCCTTCACTATTGAGAACACTATTATTAGCTAGATAATAAATATTCATAAACGTTAGAGATCTGTTTTATGAATATTAATTACTAGTGGGCAATGCTGGGGAAAACAAGCGGTCATTTATAGAGCCAGAATAAAAGCACTCTACAAAAATGAATAAAAAAATATAAAAGCCAATACAAAAGGTGATAAAAATCGAACATTTATAACTTCTCTTATATTCACACTTACTGTTCAAGCATATAGTCTTATTTTTTGATTGCTTTCTCTTGGTGTTCACTGAGAGTTTACAGTTTCCCCCATTTTACAATAAAATTGGAATATTTATTGTTCTTTTTATTCATATATGGTGTGTGAAACGTGCCAGATTTGATCAACGGAAGAAAACTACTTAGGGTTTTATTTCTGGGTAGGTGTAAACATAATTTGCTAGAATATCACATACTGCTAATGTGGTTGCTAATTATGAAAAAAAATTTATGAACTGTGTCTGTGCTGATTTGGGTACAGCGGCACTACAGGGTGTATAGCATTCAGAATTTGACCATTTGTTAGCCTCTGAATTCTGCATTTTTTGTTCACAAAATCAAAGTTGAACTGGATTAGGAAAATTAGCATTTTTCTGAGGGCTGCAATGATGCATTGTCTGTCTCAGACAATAATGGCTTGTCAAGATCATTTTCCCACGAGCAAAAGACATGAAGCTCAACCTGAACAGCATCTTCTTGCCTCTAGCTTATTATCCGAACACACAGGCACAATTCAAACTGAAAATGACAAGACAATCTTAATGAGAAATCAGACAGCAGTGCTTCTGGAAGTCCGCTTTATCTTAATACAGTTTTTCTTTCTTTCATGGCAGCAAAAAGTGGAGTCCTAACTTAACCTGCTACAAGTTAATAGCTGAGACGTTCATTATCTGGAGAGGCTGTTCGGTTCGTTAGCCTCCATCACTAGCCTGAGGGTGTAAGCTGCCAAAAATGCAAGAAGTCTCTGAGTCCTACAAACAGGGTAGAACTGCTAATTATAAAAGAGCGTGATGTGTTTGAGGACAGCAATTACACAGACACCTAATGAAAGGCAGTATTGAAGACTGAATGCTAATTCTCTCCAACACGAGACTGTTTTAATTACTCTGAAACATGTACAACCCTGTCAGATGTTTGAAGAACCTCAGTGGACAGACGGTTCAGTTTTGTCCAAGTGTGTCATGATCATTGACGAGGCGATTAGTAGACCTTTTCCCACACAAAACACGAATTGACAACAGCCATTCATTTAGAACTCCCAGGATGAGGGATTTTCTTGCTAATTAAATGGAAAAAATAAAACAAAATAAAAACTTTGCCAACTTCTAAAGTAGTTTACGTAAGTAATGTGTTGGGTCATTTGAGGTTAAACTCATTTGTGGCATGTTGCTCTGTGCTGTAACTCTAGGGTTGTTTATTAACACTGCTGAGCATAACTTGTTTGAAATAAAGTATTAATAAATGGGCCAGGCATAATAATATATGCTGTACGTACCTGCATGAGGTGGTATATTGATACATCACAAACTGAAGTGACTCTTGGGGCAGTCTGGGTAAAAAGAGCAGCTTTGAGTTTGGGGTATGCACTCAGTGCCATCCTCAGGAGCTGTGGGTCCACTCTAGACAGGACATTCTGTCCTTTATCGCCTTCTGTCACCACCTGCATACAGACATATAATAAAGTTAAGAAGAATACTATTCGTCCAGAATTTCTGAATGTTTCCTTCCTTAGGCTGACGGCTTCTTAAGAAAGCTATAAAACAGAGTAACAGTAGGGGGGAGGAGAAACCTAATCAGCAAAAGTCCTATGTGAAAGTGTGAAGAATTAACGGTTAATTCAATTCCAATTTCCAATTACTTGCGTGTTAAATGGTAAGGGCTGGAAGATTCTAAAGTGCCCCTACCTGATCAATGCCCCCAGGTGCAAACATTATAGTGGAGAGAGCAAGAAGGCTGTGCCCCTCCAGCAGCATGCTGCTAACACTAGCCTGACTGCCTGGTAACAGCACCTGTGCACTTGTCAGACTCGCCTGAAACACTCGCTCTGGATCTAAACAACAACAACAACAACAACAACAACAACAAACTGTTTTGCTGATATAAAAACCACAAAACATACACAAAAATCAATAACAGGTGCACACAATTGCCGCGTCCCAATTCGTCTACTACCCGTCCTAAACAGTATCCGAGATTAGAATTACTGTGTCCCAAATCGTAGTACGTGCAAATGAGTATCTCAAATGTACCTCGATGGATTTCCGGTAGATTTTTGTAGTGTGGATCCGGGGACACTTTTTCAGCTAATATTGACCACAACTCCTTGTGTGAGTGAGGCGGAGGAGTTTTGTGACGGTTTGCTTAGCCGAATTCAACCTGCAAACATGGCTGACGAGAGTAATGCTGGTGTATTTTAGAGAGGTGTAAATGAAACGTGGAAAAATAAATCAAGGGAACGGTAAATTAAATGATATAGTATATAATTATATCCTTCTAAATTATAGAAGGAATGACTAGTTGAAATGCAACGAGGAGTGTATACGGTGACAGTGTTCTCTTCCAGGCAACAATATTCTCTTTTGTTACATGACATGTTGGTATGTCCGAGTACTTGCATACTCTTTTGCTACACACTCAAATGTATGTACTTTTTCTCCACAAAAAGAGTACATTCTTTAAGTGCATAGTATAAGTAGGTGAATTGGGACGTAGCAAATGCCTCAAATTATTAGGGCTTAGGAACCTATTTTCTTACTGTTTACCTAATCTTAATTGATCAAATCAAATATTGTTTTATCACCTTACATCTTGACAATAAATCAGGGTGTGAGTTTTAATTCTTTTTTTATTTATTATTATTTTTCTTTTACACTTTAGCATGCTCATAATAAGGAAGTTGCCCCAATGTTGCAATAAATAGTATTACAAAGTCTCACTATGTGAGTTGTTTTTTTTTTTTTTTCTTTTACCTTTAATAAGCTTGTAAACTGAACACAATACAGTGGCTATTCTAGAAACTTAAGACTTACTTTTGAGATCTCTTGTAATGCTCTGCATTTTGACCATCATCTCAAACCAGGGGTGACTCTCAAATAAATCTCTGTCTCCAACTGCAGGGCAGTTACTGGGAGTCAATCTGATTTAGAGAGAGGGAGAAATCAGAAAAAAAAAGTTTAGAGTAATACTACATCAGCCTTTTACATGTAGAATAAAATGAACACCAATTGGACTGGTGTCTTTTACACTTAGAACGCTTTATGCTGCTATCTTATTGGCTATCTGCACTTACATACATGTGCACATAAACTCGGCAAAAAAAAGAAACGTTTTCTCACAATCGACTGCTTTTATTTCCAGCAAATTTCTTAACATGTGTAAATATTTGTATTAACATAAAAAGATTTAACAACTGAGACATAAACTGAACAAGTTTCACAAACATTTGACAAACAGAAATGGGGGGGTCAATATTAAAAGTAACAGTCAGTATGTGGTGGCCTCCAGGTGCTTTAAGTACTACAGTGCATCTCATCCTTATGGACTGCACCAGATTGGTCAGTTCTTGATGTGAGATGTTACTCCACTCTTCCACCAAGGCATTTGCAAGTTCTCGATCGCGTCTGGGGGGGGGGGGACACATGTTTACGTGTAATTTTCCACTGCAAGGTCAATCAGCTGTCCTTCCTCTCTCACTGTAGCACTGTCTCAGGCGGCTTACATTACAGACATTGCAGTTTATTGCTCTGGACACATCTGCAGTCCTCATGCCTCCCTGCAGCAGGTCTATGGCATGTTCACACAGGTGAGCAGGAACCCTGGACATCTTTCTTCTGGTGTTTTTCAGAGTCAGTAGAAAGGTCTCTTTAGGGTCTCTAACTTATTGTAACTGTGACCTTAATTGCCTATCGCCTGTAAACGGTTAGTGTCTTAAGGACTGTTCCACAGGTGCATGTGCAATAATTGTTTATGGTTCAATGAACAAGCATGAAAAACATTGTTTAAACCTTTTCCAATAAAGATCTGTAAAGCTTATTTGGATTTGACTAAATTATCTTTAAAATACAGTCTCCTGAAAGAGGGACGTTTCTTTTTTTGCTGAGTTTACATACACCGGCTTCTGTCAGGTAAACAAACTTTTGTACACAGTTACTCAATCAGGTTTTTGATGTGATGATCTTACTCCAGGTAAATCTATGTTTTCTGAATATACATATTCAAAACATGCTATTGATTTGTACTTAAATGCACGCTGTAATCCACTGTAATAAACTGGCCCAACTACAGGTTACTAACTTACCTGTAATGCTGCAGGTAGGTATAGAGCAGATAATGTAGGTTGTTCTCAAGACAATGCTGAATAAAGCATGTGTGGAAATCCTGTCCTTTGGAAGCATGGAACTGTGGGACAGGAGAGCCATTGATGTCTTGCATAACACCTCTGGCCTGACCTAACCTCCACAGCAGCTGCTCAAAGTCAGACATCTCGGACTGCACAAACACTTCTTGTCTGTGGAGCACAGAAACAACAAAAAGCTTCGTTTTCTTCTAATTCAGCAGGATAGAAATTTGCCAGCACACTTCACAAAAAAGACGTTAATGGAAAGATCCACCCTAAATGATTTGCATATGAATATTTAGAATTAATATGTGATCTTCAAATGTGTACAAAATTTATTTTATGATGAAATTCTGCTGACTTTTTTGGGTGCCGAATCGACATTTTTGGTTCTTCTTTTCATCAATAAATTGCTCCATTTACAATATTTCTAACAGTTCCCTATGTCACCCACAATGCTGTTCGACTACCTGTGGGACTTCATCTCTACTTAAAGAAAACGATGCAGCAGTGCTTTAGTCCTTTAAACGGTCCGGCTCTCTCACCTTCTTATCTGTACTCTGGTCAAACAAAATCAGGTGTGGCTATTCACCAAGCTAGTCATCTCATAGATTGCAAACTAAAATCACAACTGCGTCATATAGCATCGTGGAACTTCTATTCTCACTACTTCCATGTTAGATTTCTCCTTAACGTAACACTGAACGTCACTAAAAAAAAAAAAAAAATCGTGAGTGAGAAAAGAAGCTCTTGCTTTTCTGTTTTTCGCAGCAAACGGTGAAACCTGGTCGTTATCGCTTGTTTTGATCTTTGAGGTTAGTAAAATGTTTTCTCCTATTAAACAACATTGTAAGTGTTTAACCATAAGCGTATCATACATAAAGTGTTTAAAGTGTTTCTGGGTGGAAAGGGGACATTTTTCAGAACTTATTCTATACAGAAAATACAAAAGACACAAATCTTACAGGAAGTTTAACTTGAACTTTTAGGTAACTTTTACAGTTTAGCTAATTATTCTAACCTGGCAAGCATGTCCAGAATTTGGTCTTTCATATAATCACTACAGTAGGTGTTTCCATCCACAACAGCAGCAGTGAGCGCAGGCCACTTGGAGGCAGCAGTGTTCTCGCTGTCTTGTGTGGCTGTGTGTGTCAGCCATGCAGTAACTCTGTCCTGGTCATGTAGGGACGTGAGGTAGGACCACAGCACAGCTGGATCATGTGAGCCCAACACTAAAGCATGACGGCAGAAGCATTAAAGCAATAAAACAACGAAACAGCTTTTATACTGGATTTACACATGGGCCCTGGTTCCACAAAACAAACAAGGTCATTGTCCAAATTGAACTTGCAACAGAAGGGCTTTTTGTGATTTAGTTCCTAAGTAGATCATGCATTCTCTCCTAAAAGCTCTGTTGCTGCTGCTTAAATAATGTAATAAATTATCAGGAGGTAACATTAATTCATACAACTCACAGTGGTCTGGGAGTCGGGAGAGCAGCACAGATTTCTGTGCATCATCGTCCCAGTGCCTGACCCAGTCCAGACGCACTGAGCCGACCAGAGACTGGATAGAGCAAGACACAGGTTCATGCAATATCTCCTGTAGCAGGTTTCTGCTCTCAGCTTCCGACTGGCTTTTTTGAAGAACCCTATACACAGGACATGCAACATCCACAAGTTATATACAGTGCTCTCGTTTATTTTCATAACAAACTGAACAGACCGGAAATGATCACTGAGATATTGAAACTGTAGGCAGGTTTCAAACTGTTAACAAAGAATAATTTGAGTACTGTTCTGTTCGTGTTTTATACAGCACAACATGTACCAGTTTAACTCTTTTTACCAAAGGCCACAAATGGGAATTTCTGCCTGTTTTGGGGGTGCTCATGTCCGGCATTGAATTTGTTTGTTTTTCAAAAGAATTTTTTAAATTTATTTTTACCTAGCCTACTAGGTAGAAATGTTAGAATTTTATTGTGGCAGTTTTATACGGTTTCTTACTGTCAAAAAAAGCTTTAGTCGTGCTGTCCATTTTTATCTCTGTACCAATGTTATTGTGGAAAGTTGTGAATTGTTTGACTAGCAGGGGGATCATACCCCTCCCCTTTCCCATCTCCCAGCTAAACACAGAGACATGATATTCTACACACAGAAACCCAACAGTGTCCTGACTAATCTTATAACAGACTTGCAGCGGTGAAATAATTCATCCGTTTACACTGATTGCAAATGTCCGATAAGTTGATTTCCATTCTGCTGGTGGAATGAAACGCCAGTTTACTGCGAGAAAGGGTTAAATATCTAGCTGACAACTGACAAATTTTCTAAATAGTTTCTAATTTTCTTTTAACATACGATAATCATCTTTCTTTATCTGCTTTTCATCATTTAACTTTCTTGCCTAATTTATGATTTTGCATACGCAACTAATATATAAAATGTGCTATACAAATAAAGCTGGCTTACATGCCTGATTTAAATGATTTTACCAATAAAAAAACAATCTGTGGGTTCAGATTTACACTCTTCTTTTCATACCTACATACTTCTCTTATTTGTGTCAGAAAACACAAAATAGTATGATTTAATATATATAGGTTGGGACAGTAATCATTTAAATGACTCACATCATAGTGTGATTTATTTCTAACCCCTAAGGCATAGCGAAATGAATTGCCTTACCTTTTCTTGTCAAAAGTCTTTGAACATCTTGTTGCTGGTCTGGAGCACAAATTTTCAATCTGTTTAATGAACTCCACTTTTTTCAAGTCCTCAGTGGAGAGATGATTAAGTCTTTTCAACTCCTCTACCTGTTTAATTAGCAAAAAAAAAAAAATCAATCAGCAAAAGTGCTTCAATAATTTCAAACTTCAAACTGAGCTACAAGTGTAAACAGTTAACAGACAGGCCATTTACATCCCATAATTATAACCGGGATCTCAATTTGACTGCAGTGTTATCAACTTATGAATTTTTTTTTTAAAGGAATTTGGCAGCTTTGGTTTGCAGTCTGTGTCATAATTTGAGGACATGCTTACTCACCATAAAAGCCCTGAGGTCTCGATCGGCCGTGTAAACACAGATATTGTGGAGCTGCTCTTTCACATTAAATCCCTGAAAAAGAGTGACAGGGGAAAAGACAGAAAGGAAGTAGGAGAGAGACCCAGACAACAAGAAGTGAAAAATGTGTACACATAAACTTCAAATAGTATTTTGAAACTGTCTGCCAGAGTGTGTATATGTAATGGTCCATGAACATGTGTACCATGTTAGTGAGCAGTGTTGTGGCCTGCTGCAGGTCTCGGTGTGTGAGACAAGTGAAGGCCAGTCTCAGGCCTGTTTTCTTCAGTTCCTCCAGCTTCTGCTCTGGACAGTTACGCCTGCGGAGATAAGCCTGTGCACGTGGGAGCTCCCTGTTTAAAACTGCATGTTGGACAACCTCCTAAAATATGCACACAAACAAAACACACACAAAGAGACACGTGTACACTTATTTCTCGCCAGAGCCATATCTCCCTGCAGTTCTTGCCTGGTTTCGCTAAGCAGAGTTGAGCCTGGCCAGTACCTGGATGGGAGACCTCCTGGGGAAAACTAAGGTTGCTGCTGGAAGTGGCACAGTATTAGTGAGGACAGCAGGGGGCGCTCACCCAGTGGTCTGTGTGGGGCCTAATGTCCCAGTATAGTGACGGAGACACTATACTGTAAAATACAGCACCGCCTTTCAGAGGAGACGTTAAACCGGGGTCCTGACTCTCTGTGGATATTTAAATTTCCAGGACACTTATCATAAAAGAGTAGGGGTGTAACCCCGGTACCCTGGTGAAATTCCCCCGTTGGCCCTTATCTATCATGGCCCCTGAATAATCCCTATCTCTGAATTGGCTACATCACTCTCTCCTCTCCACTAATAGCGGGTGTGTGGTGGGCATTCTGACGCAGTATGGCTGCAGTCGCATCATCTAGGTGGGTACCACCTCAAGTGGTGGTTGAGAAGACCCCCTCCCATTACTATGTAAAGTGCTGTGAGTGTCTAGAAAAGCGCTATATAAATGTAATTGTATTTCTGAGACACCAAACCAGATACTTATTAATGACACTTTAACTGGTGTTCCAAGCAGATTGTGCTGGAAGCATATTGTTTTGTTTCTTCTTCTTTTTTCTGTTGGAGAGTAGGAATTGTAAGGTGCAGAAACACCAAATTAGGCAGGAAGGTGTAATATATCCCTCACAACAAACTGGTATTGTGGGGTCACATAAACTGATCAGCCATTACATTAAAACCACATGCCTAATATTGTGTATGTCCCCTTTGTGCCACCAAAACAGCTCTGATTCATCGAGGCATGGACTCCACAAGACCTCTGAAGGTGTGCTGTGGTATCTGGCACCAAGACGTGGGCAGCAGCTCCTTTAAGTGCTGTAAGTTGCGAGGTGGGACCTTAAATGGATTGGACTTGTTTGTCCAGCACCTCCCATAGATGCTCGATTGAATTGAGATCTGGGGGAATTTGGAGGTCAACTTAACACCTTGAACTCTTTGTGATGATCCTCAAACCATTCCTGAACAATTTCTGCAGTGTTGCAGGGTGCATTATCCTGCTGAAAGAGACCACTGCCATTAAGGAATACCGTTGCCATGAAGGGGTGTACTTGATCTGGAACAATGCTTAGGTAGGTGGTATGTGTCAAAGTAACACCTACATGAATGACAGGACAAAGGTTTCCCAGCAGAACATTGCCCAGAGCATCACATTGCCCCCGCCAGCTTGCTGTCTTTCCATAGCGCATGCTTGTGCCATCTCTTCCCCAGGTAAGTGACACACATAAACCCAGCTGACCACATGATTCATCATGTAAAAGAAAACATGATTCATCAGACCAGGCCACCTTTTACCACTGCTCCAAGGTCCAGTTCTGATGCTCACGTGCCCATTGTAGGCACTTTCGGAGGTAGACAGTTTGCTGCTATGCAGCCCCATATGCAGCACACTGTGTGTTCTGACACCTTATATCATGTCACTGCAAGAAACTGAGGCCATGTTTCTACAATGCTTTCATATATTATCAATAAGCTTGGTGTGAATGCTTAGATTTCATAAAACTTGAACTTGAAGGACGAACATCAAGTTTGGGATGTGTCTGTCAATAGGGGGCCCTGGAACAGTGAAATAACTCTCTTATAACTGCTTGTCAGAATAGGTTGACATTTTGTTTCCTGCATCTCTGATTTAGCCTGTAAGGGGTTTTCTTAGGATAACCTGATTATTTGAAAATTGTGGTCACCACCAGCCAGTCAGCATTCAGAAGGCATTTGACGGGCTTACCCTTGTCCTGCTGTTATAAAACACGATTGGTGTATCAAACTATTGCCCCTTAGTAGTCTATGGAAGTTCAGATGTAGTGGTTATTGAGGGATACTACTCATGTTACTACTCAGGGGCAGTGGTGGCTTGCCGGTTAAGGCTCTGGGTTACTGATCGGAAGGTTGGGGGTTCAAGCCCCAGCACTGCCAAGCTGCCACTGTTGGGCCCTTGAGCAAGGCCCTTAACCCTCTCTGCTCCAGGGGTACTGTATCATGGCTGACCCTGCGCTCTGACCCCAGCTTCCTGACAGGCTGGGGTATGCGAAGAAAAAAATTTCACTTTGCTCTACCGTATATGTGACCAATAAAGACTCATTATGTTAAAAATGAAACATACGCATATGTTTAATTTCATTGAATCAATCAAATAACGTGCAAAATGTGTATCCGGGTCAGACACTTTTCAAACTAATACTAGGATTTTCCATTCCATTTGAATTAAAACTGCATATAGATTGTCTAAATGTAAATATTATTATTATTAACTATATGTACGGGAAATCTGAGGTGGTTTATATGGTGGTTTAAATGTAATAAGTCTCAGGCTGAACACATTCGCTAATAAATCTGCTGCTCTAAATTGTCCAATAAATCAGAAATATTGATTTAGAATTACTTCTAAATTCAATCCAAGTAATCGTCTAATAATCCAGAATTAGAACCAGCACAGAGACAGGAAACATGTTTATGACTATAATATAAATCAAAGCAACTTCTGAAATGCTTGTGACTACTACATTCATGGCAATAGATATGTTTTATCTATAGAGGCCCATACCTCAATGGAGCATGTTTCCCACTCATTCTCAATGATGGTATCAGAGGCAGAGGCAGCATGTGAGGCAGGAGTCTGACTCTCACCCCCTTCCAGCCACGGGTACCTCCTCAAATAGGTACGCAGTTCAGAGATATATCCATTCAAAATCTTCACACACTCGTGCAAGTTAGCATCCAGCTCTGCAACAGCAGAATGAAGAACTTGTACAGACAAATATCACTAGACATGACATTATATGTTTTTTTGCATCTTTATTACATTTCAGCTTAGTACAGATTCTGTCTTTTACACATCAACCATATTGAGAATACTTTGAACGAATCAGTAACACCACTACGTAGGAGTCTTAAAAACATTTGTGAATAAACTGCGCGTGTATGTTACCTGGAGAGCTGGTTAGGATGACTCTGATTTGTGTATTGAGGAAGTTTAGCGTCATGCTGAGCAGCTGCTCGCAGAACTGCCGACTCTGAGCCTCGATGTTTGTGTCTCGGATAGCAGACTGAAGCAGATCCAATGCTGGACATAGATCCTGAACATCTATTACGCACGAAAATAAATCAATAACGTATAGACTCATGCAACTGTGGTTACAAGTTACAGCTTATCATGTCAACCTACAACTAAAATACATACCGAATACAATTATACAATACATTACTCCAGAGTTAAATAATGAAAACTTCTGTATCACTTCATTTAAGATTAATCATTAAAGGCAGAATGAAACCGGAGTTCCTCAATTGTGACGCGTGATCTATCTATCTATCTATCTATCTATCTATCTATCTATTTATAGATGAAAAGGTCCAGGTTTTTTTATGTAATACATGTTTAGGCAAGGTGACAAAGAATCAAATAAACATTACATGAAGTAAGGAAAAATTATATTTACGCCCTAAACACAAAAGAGCAAAAAAAGCAAAAAGGAAAAAAAATAAAAAATAAATAAGAATACTGTACAAGCACACACACAAATTTAATCTAGCTCAATTCAATTCAATTTGTATAGCACTTTTAACAATGGTAATTGTCTCAAATCAGCTTTAGAGAAACATATAAACACGGGATATAGATTTTAAGTGTGTGAATTTATTCCTATTGAGCGAGCCGGTGGCGACGGTGGCAAGGAAAAACTCCCTAAGATGATATGAGGAAGAAACCTTGAGAGGAACCGGACTCAGAAGGGAACCCGTCCTCATCTGGGTAACAACGGATAGTGTGAAAGTAAAGGAAAGTTCATTATAGTTTAATATGAAGTCTAATGCACGAGCGCACACGCACAAAGTTAATCTAGCTCAATGTCAGAATGCATCACTTCAGTACACAATCTATGTCTACACAGAGTCAGTCATCCGAGTACACAGCTTTCTTTATTCCTCTCTCATTTAACAAACAACTCCTCCTCCCTCTACCTCAATGTGCAGCCCGTCTAATCAAATCATCTGTAGTATATTATGATTAGGTTTGTATGCTTAATCATGTGAGTAATTACCATTGCTCTTTCCAATCAAAGCTGTTCATTACTCACACTCAGTAGTATGTATTTAGGCTGTCAGAAATCATTTCTCTGTTCAAAAACTGTTTAGAATCCATATCCAGGACCCCGACCAGGATAAAGTGGTTAATGAAGATCAGTGAATGAATGAATAATGCATAAGCTGTATTGATGCAATTAATTAGCTTGTTCTATGTTATTACATTATATTAGCTACAACATCTTAGCCTAGTAATTTTCTGGGCAGCTAAAACATAGACCTAGGCAGCGCATCGGAGCTAATTGGAGTAAGATATTATTTTGTACACCATGCACATATATATTTCGTACACCAATACTTTTACATTTTAAACATGCTAAAATGAACATTATGTTTACTCAGTCTACATTATTTAGAAGGATATTCTTCTAAATATAAACTGCGACAGTGTTATGAAATTCTGAGACTGAGAAATACAGGAACGTTAATTGTGATAATTCGTCTGAATCTCACAGCTATTTCAATAAGTAATTACCACACATGCTGTATTTGGAAGTATTAGAAATTACAACGGTTTATAATGTGGGTAATTGGTGACTTTTAAGCTTCAAATACGAGAGTGCTGAACTGCAGTCTGGATTCTGTAGAAGCTCATAAACATAAGCTAGCATTTGGAGAGAATCACAAGTTCCAAAAATTAGCTTCATTTTATGCACAAAAAAGTTTTGAATTTACAAAAGACCACAGAGGTCTTACTTTTCAGCTGTATCTGTGTAGCGGTGGCTGAGTGCTCAGGCAGACTGTAGCTCGTGGGTGGGCAGAGAATGTTCTCCTTACTCTTCAGGAAGAAATCCACCATGTCCAGCTGCCGGTTCTTTAGTCCTGCCTAAAAAAAAAGGGCAAAAAAGCTATTTGTTTATACTATAATGCTATTATGCAATAAAACATTGTTGTTTTTTCCATTACAATAAAAATTGTTGGATTTGTGTTCAAACACAAACACTGAATACACATACTTTTTTAGATTACAGCCTATGATAAAAAAACTTCTCTTTCAGATTTAATCATTGTTTTCATGGTTAGAACTGAGATGATTATGTGCACCTGCAGCGAATGGATAGGAATTGAACAGCGTCCCCAAGCATTACGATGGCACAGTGAGTCCACCATCCCAGCACTTCCAAACACCATCAGTCTGTTCAGCAGCTCCTCTTGAGAAACCGTGAACAGCACTAGAGACATGCCTGATGCTGAAACGAACACACGCAGACACGTCACAAACTAGTCATACTTTTTGTAATCTCAAACATTTCATCTTGCTTAGGAAGTGCCAGTAAAAGTGCAAACAAAAGGGATTAGAACGAATCACAGGCAGCAGTAGTCAGACCAATGCTTTATGACAAAACAGCATTTATCTGGCGTGTATGTGTAAAATGGTGACGTTCACACGTTTCACCTTTCAGAATCAGAGAGAGGTGTTCCTCTTCTGACCAGCAAACAGGCAAAGCTGGAACATCGATATAATGATATGTAACACTCTGAGTTTCCAGGTCCCAGTAGGCCAGGGTTGTGCTGCTGTTACCAGCTGAGGTAAAGCTAAGCACTGCTGAAAATCCGGAGACAGTCAACACGGTTGGTGTGGTCCGTTCAGGCAGACTGAAAGACATTACAGCACCCCCTGGTGATAGAATGGACTGACTGAGTTTGGCGGTGGCCGCTCCTTGACGGCACTCAACGCGAGGGAGGTCTTTGTACCACGGCAGCTGTAGAGTTGGAGGAACTGGAGCTTTAGCTTGCTTATAGAGCAATGCCAGCCTTGCCTCCCATGAGCTGGACACAAAGCGTTAAGACTGAGTGAGTGGTTAGGGTCTAAGGTAAACCATGTCGAACACATCAAAGAGCACTGATTTATTTATCAGTAAAATGTACCCCTTGTTTATGAAGCATCTTTTACATAGTGACACTCTAAATCACTTTACAGTTTTACAAACAAAGAAAAGGGTTAAGGATTTCGAAGAATGATATATTTCTGCATACATAAAGGTATATTTTCAGTTGGGTCTCGAAAGAGCACAGGAAAGAATAGTACCAAGGGGTGTCTACCAAGGAATGGTTTCAGCCAATCGGAGACCACCAGTAGATCAGTACCAACACACAAACAGGATAATGATAATAATTTGGCACTTAATACCAGATCTGATAGCACACACTGAATATGGAGTTGTTTAAAAGAAAGAAAGAATGCAAAAGGTGACGGTATATACTGCCTTACTGATCGGTTTGGAAGTGGGTACCCAGTACAGACTGACTGTAAGTTGAGTTGGCAACGCTGTCCTGATCACAAGGTTTTGTGGGTATGAGAGGAAGAGGTCTGGGGTCCTGCTGACAGTGCAAGTGATTTATGTGAATCCTGTAAAATAAATAAATAAATAAATAAATAAATAAATAAATAAATAAATTCATAATGAAGGAATTGAATGCAAAGTGAGTACATTTACACATTCATATCATTATCAAAAATATCTAGCAAGAGCAGATTTACTCTATATGCCAGCAAACACAACATTAAAAAAATGTCCCCATAACATTTAGGGAAACGACATGGAAGACAAGCAAGCATTATGAAACGGACTTAAACACACCTGAAATAATCATTGAGATCAACTGCCAGTGCTTGGTTTTGTCTGGTGGCAGCCACAGCTATGCTGAGGTCTTGTGAGATGTGGAGAAGGCAGAAGGAAGCGAGAGATTCCACAAGCTCTGCATCTCTCGGTCCTGATATGTAGTAAGCAGCGAGATCCACTGTAGCAAGGTGCTTCCCATCTGCACTGTCAAAGACATCTGACAGATACAGTTAAGGAAAGGCCCGATTGAAAAATCGTGATTGTTGTCACGATCGGCTTCTTAAATCGAAAACTCTGACCTCAGACTGAAAAGTACTTATTAATCTAGAAAATTCAGAAAACTGGTTAGCAAAACAGACATTTCATAGGTATGTAAGTGGTTTTATTTATTTATTTTTAATTCAAACACTAAACGTAATAGAAAAATCAGATCAATAACTGTCTAGGACACTGTACAGGTATGTACAGTAAGTATGCGATTTGATACACCAGTGCTAGTCAGTTGTGGACACAGTGTCACATGGTGCTATACTGCCCCCGTTATTTACGCTGGTATTGCACCACGTGGACAAGTAGCTGCTGCAGGACAGGTACAGCAGCCATCTTATGTACGTGTACACATAATTAAAAGCAAATATAATCCAGCCTTAAAACTTGTCCAGGTACCTGCACTTCTGGCCATTTTATCAGGAAAGCCTATAATCGGTCCCTCCAGGATTTTGCAATCGCAGAAATGAACGCAAAATCGAGCGAACTCCTCAATATTCGGAGGAGCTTGCGATTTTTAAAATTTACGGCAGATTTTCTGCAGATTTGGGCCAAGACACGTCGTGTGATGTCATCACAGCACGCATTCACCCAAAGCCCTCTTCGATTCATGTGCGTCGAACATGAGTACAGCTAAAAGGCCCAAACACATCACTGCGAAAGACTGTGCAAAACAATTTCGCCAATTCAAGTGGTTTTCCACAAAGAAGCACAAAAAACTCAGCAACTTGCATCGCAAATTTTGTAATTAGTGATGGTAGCCCAGTTGCTTCTATGCACAATGACTCAGACCCACTCTACCATTTAAAAGGCACAATCATAAGACAAGATATTATTTGAGTGTTTAACATTCTGAGCACAGCAGTGGCATTGACATGGTAGCATGTGTGGTGCTGGTACATGTACATCAGGCACAACAGTGATACTGAGAATATTTATTGGCCACTTTATTAGAAATACCTGTCTTTTTGCAGCACATTGTAGATTTATATTTATAGAATATAGGTCCTTTTTCCTTGCCATTTGTGCTGCTGAGCCTCCAGTAGTGATCAGTTTCTGTCCACAGGACTGCTGTTGCCTGGATGGTTTTATGTTGATCTCAGCAAAAGTGCGGTACACTAGTACCAGTGCAACATGTCGCTACCATGTCAATGCTGTGGTGAGAATGGTTCACGACTCAAAAAATATCTCGGCAGTGGTGGTCCTGTAGTGTACTATTTGTACGCTATAAGGGCAAAAGTATGTGGAACATGACCAATCAAGCCCATATGTGCTTGTTGAACATCCCATTTTAGATTTTGTCCGTCCTTTGCTACTTTAATAACCTCCATTCTTCAGGGAAGGCTTTCTATTAGCTTTTGGAGCATGGCTATGGGGATGTGTGTTCATTCAGCCACAAGAGCGTTAGTGATGTCAGGCACTGATGTAGGGTGAGGAGGCCTGGGGTAGAGTCAGTGTTCCAGTTCATTCGAATTGTTTTCAGTGGGATTGAGGTCAGGGTTCTTCCAGACCAACCTTGGCAAACCATGACTTCATGGAGCTCAAATTGTCATGCTGGTATAGGTTTGGGCCTCTTAGTTCCAGTGAAAGAAAACCTTAAATTCTACAGCACACAAAGACATTCTAGGCAACTGTAAGCCCATAACTGTATATTGATATAATGGTCAGGTGTCCACAAACCTTTGGCCATATAGCGTACATAAAAGCAAATGAATTACAATCAGTCACTGGATCAGTTACTTTCTCGACAGACCCACAATGTTTTACACAAACACACCACAGTTTGACATCTGCTCAACATGTCAGTTAATAAACAGGATACATATGAACCCAGGGCTGGTTAGGATAAATAAAATGCCTTTGCAGATCTGGTAGTCAGTGAACATTTCCTGAGTTTCAGAAGGCAGGCTGAGGACACAAGAAGACAGCAACTCTGGCTCAGCAGAGCCCTCCTGCCACTGAAGATGTACCAGGACACATCCGTTCAGCAGGAAGTGACAGAGGCCGTCCATGAATGACAGCAGTTTTGTAGAGGCCAGCTTACTCCCATCTGGAACAGTAACGGTGATTGGTTGAAGAGGACAAAGTTAAATACTATTCCAGCAGCAACAGTATAATAGACGTGATTATTTAAAAGTCTGATATTACTATTGAGAAGGCAGAAATGTTTTCACAACATAATGATTCACAATTTAATTGAAGTAAACCAAGTCCTTCCTCAAGACTAATACTTTAAAACTGGATCTAAGTAGTAAGTAGATAGCCTTCTGGAAGTATTTACCCAATAAAAAAATCCATTACCGACCACTGGTTAAACAGCATAAAGTTAAACCTGTAGGGCTCTGGCTAACGTTCTCGCATTACACCAGTGAAATGCATGCAGGACGTTAACTGTTTAGCAATTAAGAAAAATATAAATGAACCATAACATTCCAGCTATGTATATAAATATTTATATAAAACATGTTTCAACACTCACTTAATTCCTTACTGACAAGCTGCAGGAGTCGGTCTGTAGCACACTCGGACACTGAGGTCGGTTGCCTTTCTGAATGAATCTCATGAAGTCTAAGATTACAGCCTGGTGTCATAGTCAGGAGTCTGGGTTTGTCGAATTTATTTTGCTCAGTGGACACCTCCCAGAGAAAGCTATCAAACAAGATAAGGAAAAAAAAAATATGATGTTTACTGCAATCATGGCTGAGGATTTGTTTAGAAAAAAAGATTTACAAGAGATTTACAGAGTGTAGATGAGCAAAAGAGGGCAACTTTTGATGAATCCGGAGCTTGCGTTACAGCCTGTGTAAACTTTCTAGGCTTTCTGTCCCTGTGTCCTCGTGGGTTTGATCCAGCTTGTCTAGTTTCCAGTGTTCCCAGGATATACATGCTGTCCCATAAGTCCAGCATCACAGGGATAAATAATATTTTTAAAAAATATATTTTTACAGTCCATGATGTATCTGGGCAAGGAAGAATAAATCCAAATGATTTTACTCAAAGTGAACATATTGAGTGAGTATTGTGAATAAATGCGTATATTTTGCTGTGTTTTAGTGGTCTCTTATGATGCTGAATTTATGGGACACCCTGTACTCCGGATATACCGTGACCCTGACCAGGACAAAGCGCTCATTTAAGACAGACAGACAGATAGACAGATACAGATAGAGAAATAGACAGACACACAGACAGATAGAGAAACAGAGACAGACAGATAAATAGATAGAATAATAGATATATTACAAAACAGACAGATAGATAAATAGATAGAGAAATAGAGACAGACAGATCTGTCTAGATAGAAATACAGATAGATCCACAGACAGACAGCCAAACAGATAGATAGACAGACAGATAAATAGAGAGAGAAACAGACAGATAGACAGACAGACAGACAGACAGATAAATAAATAGATAGAGACAGGCAAATAGGTAGATAGGCAGATAGATAGATCCACAGACAAATAGATATGCAGATAGATCAAGAGACAGACAGACAGGCCCACAGACAGACAAGTAGATGGAGACAGGCAAACAGATAGATAGATGGATAGATGGATAGATAGATAGATAGATCCACAGACAGATAGATAGATCCACAGACAGATAGATATACAGATAGATCAAGAGACAGACAGACAGATAGACAGACAGACAGACAGGCTCACAGACAGACAGATAAATAGATAGAGACAGGCAAATAGGTAGATAGGTAGATAGATAGATAGATAGATAGATCCACAGACAGATAGATATGCAGATAGATCAAGAGACAGACAGACAGGCCCACAGACAGACAGATAAGTAGATAGAGACAGGCAAACAGATAGATAGATAGATAGATAGATAGATCCACAGACAGATAGATATGCAGATAGATCAAGAGACAGACAGACAGACAGACAGATAGATAGATAGATAGACAGACAGACAGGCCCACAGACAGATAGATAGACAGACAGACAGATATGTAGATAGATCCACAGACAGACAGGCAGATAGATAAACAGATAGATACATAGAAAGACAGACAGACAGGCAGACATAAAGATAGATCATGAATGAATGAATGAATAAGAAGAGGAGGCAGCCCATATAAAGGGAAAAGCTAGAGATTTGTGAAAAGACATTAACTCACTCTGTGTATGAGTCCTGAAGCACGTGCACCGGACTGCCAGGTAGAGAAACATCACGGAGCATCAGTTTCCCGTCAACATTCAGACAGCAAAGCAGTGAACAGCCAGCGGCCATTCCGGCTTTAACACTCAGCTCGACGTCTCGACATAATCCACTGTCAGGTACGAGAACAACTTCTAATGCACTCTGTGCACGCGCTTCAGGCCTGCTTAACATGGTCTAACGTTTTATAACACAACTATACACTGCAACATCTGTTTATATATATTTATTCAGAAACCTGACACTGCCGAGACTGCGCGATAACCTATACAAACTAATGTCTCCTGTGTAAGCTTTAGGGGAACTCAGAAAACTGAAATCCCTCTGGTGTTAGTAAACTAGTAAACATGAAAACCATTCTTACACGAAACAAACATAACGCAGCTGACAATCACGTGCCATGTGTCGTCATGTGATGTCGCTTAGCCAATAAAACAACAGCTAGTTAAGGTTTCAGGGACGCTAGACAAGAGCAACAAATAACAGATTGAACAAACGGTGACAAGTTCGATTAAAGAAATATCATAATTATGAATATTTTTAGTCTGTGCTACACATTTACTAAACAATACGTTACAAGTATTATTTTTATGTTTTCGTTTTTATTATTGGCGCCTCCAAGTCAGTCATCATCTACTCGAGCCTTATATAAATACGGAAGTGAAAGGTACGGCTGTAAATACTATTAAGGTCGAATTCCAAATCGCTCCCTGTTGGACTGATAGTGTTCTAGTGTTCCGTTGTGTCGTAGCCTATAAAGTGTGCTTATCTAGCGGACAGGGAGGTGTTTTGAGACGACACCACCAGCACAGTCAGATGCAGCTTGACTCTCCAGTGTCAAAGTCACAGAGCGCGATTATGGAGCCGTTTAGAAAATGGAGATAATTTCCAGCGTTTTAAATAAGGTCTTTCAGCTCTCCAGACTTACTAGCGTAAATAATGTACCGAGGTCCAAAAAAATGGAGGAGAAGGCTTTAGAAGTGTATGGTAAGTGGGGCAGGAGGGTTAACCGGCTAACAGTGAAACAGTGCTGAACCGTTTCCTGATTAACCAGGAAGTGTTGGAGTCTTCACTGGTAAAGTTTAATGTTTAATTTACTTTGGCTACTTCGAAACCGTGAATATAAATAAATAATGGCATTTTGTAGACTCCCTTATCCAGAGCGACTTACATTCAGCTTATTTCTACAGCAGTAGGTGTATAAGGGTTAAGGGCCTTGCTTAAGGGCAGCTTGGTGGTGCTGGGATTTGAACACACAACCTTCTGATCAGAAGTCCAGCATCTTAACCCTACTTAAATACACTATAGTCTCTGGACAGTATTACTGCATGATAAATGTCAGTGTGTGGGTTGATACACTAAAGCAGTAAAAGAAGATATATTTTAATTAATTACTTTATCTGCATTACATTTATTCATTTAGCAGATGCTTTTATCCAAAGTGACTTACAATTGAGGAAATTCAAGCAAAGCGATATATCAAGCGGAGGACAATACAAGTAGTGCTACTATACAAGATTTATAAGTGAGTTCTAGAGAAGCAAAGTGTGCAGAGTAGAGGTGTAAGATCCAGAGTAGGCTTCGTTTTATGGGTTAGTTAAGTGCTCATGGAAGAGGTGGGTCTTTAGCAGTTTTTGTTGAAGGTACTGACAGATTCTGTGGTCCGGATTGAGGTTGGAAGTTCATTCCACCACTGAGGGACAGATAGTGTGAAGGTTCTGGAAAGGGACCTCGAGCCATGCTGAGTAGGCACTACCGATCGCAGATTGCGTGAGGGAACGTAAGCCTTAAGGAGAGTTTTGAGGTAGGGGGTGCTGTTCTAGACAAGGTCTTGTATGTGAGTATCAAGGCCTTGAATTTGATTTATTATTATTTTTTAGATGTTATTCGCACCATTCGGGACCCGGAGAAACCCAATACTTTGGAGGAGCTGGACGTGGTGACTGAAAAATGCGTGGAAGTTCAAGACCTAGGAGACGATGAGTACCTCATCATTATCAAGTTCTCCCCTACAGTGCCACACTGTTCTCTGGCCACGCTGATAGGTGGGTGAAAAGATAAAGAAAATGTTCAGTTAACGGCTGAAATCTGTTATCCGAGTGAAGCACGTCGCTGTTGTAGTATCCCTGCAGTGGCTCTTTGGCAATCTTGGGACTTGAACTCACAACGATCCAGTAGGGCTGGGCGATATGACAAAAATATCATATCACGATACTTGAGGACATTTCTACGATACGCGATGCGCATCACTATATATATATATATATATATATATATATATATATATATATATATATATATATATATATATATATATATATATATATAATTTAGCTAACAACCAAAAAAAGTAGTAAAATAAACAGATACCATTCATAGTAAATGATACTATTCTTTAATGCCTACAAAAACAAAGAAGATTAAGTAACAAATATTTTTACATCAAATTCAGTACCATTTAATTTGCAATGAATAAAAATGTACATTTAAAAAAAATACATCACTATACCAACAATATTTCAGAAAAGTGTTCTAGCAATATTATATCCATATATCTCACCCAGCCCTACATTCCAGTCATTAGCACAGAGCCTTGTCTTCTCTCCTGTAATGCTTGAACATTCACTTCACTAAGTCTTCACTTCACTAAGTCTTCACTTCACAGAGACTTCACTAAGTCTTTCAGATTGACATAATAATTAAGGATGCAACTAAGAATTATTTTAATAATCAATTATCCTATTATAGATTATTTGTTTTTGTTTTTTTTTTGGGGGGGGGGGGGAGGTATTTTAAAATGTTTAGTTGTAGCATTTCAATCAGCTAGCACTACTACAGAACTCTTTCTAGTATTATCACCTGACATGACGTAAACGTTACTCAACTGATAAAAGTGCTGAAATGATCGCAGATGAATTCAGTGATTTCTGTTTGACTGGTAAAACCGTTGTCTGTACAGAGTACATAAGTGCTTTTGTCAGTTTGATGATATGATGGCAAATTCGACAGCCAAATTCTGATTACAAACTGCATTGATTAGGATTATATTTATGTCGTTGGGAAAGCCTGACATTCACCGTGTAAGAACACGTGCTTCAATAGAGCAGATTAGACATGAGGAAAATCTGACCTTTTGTACAAAGCAGTTAACATGGTCAGTATCAGACATCTGCTTAGATTTAAACAGAGACCTAGAAATAGTGCAGAATCTTGAATATTACGTATTTAAGATATTGAGCATTGACTTTCTTTGTTTTAAACATTTTAAAGTGATTTTTGTTTATATCCAATTTTAACTGATAAAAAAATCCCAGCTTTCCACTGTAGTCTCAGGCATTTGAGTCACTGTAAGTAGCAAGGTTTGAGACATCTTTAGGCAGACTGACTGTTTTTACCACCTTTCCTTAACCAACATTATCTTTACAGCTTAGAAAGTGAGGAAAACATCACTTTGGTGAAGTCTGTGATTTGATAGGATTTCTTAAAGTCAAAGTGTGTTATAGGCAGAAAAACCCAATTTGGGTCGAGACCTGATTTTTCTTTTTTTCTTTTTTTGTCTTTCTGCCGTTTGCCAGAATTTAGGCATCCAGCGGGTTTTCCCCAGACTACAATGCTTATGTGTCCTGGCATAACAGATACAGTTTATTTAATAGTAATTGTGATTGATTAAACTGAATGACTCTCACTAAATGAATCCTGAGACAGGTGGAGATTATGGCTTTATTGTCTGTACATTTCACTGGGGAAAGTCAAACACGCGTACTTGTAATTTGATGTGTATTTGTTTTACTCTCTTCATGAGCTCAAAACATGCAACCTAAATGCTAGTGTAAGTGTTTTTGTTTTAAAAAAAATTTATAGCTGGAAACTCAATCAAAGGCTGAATTCCAAATGGTGACCTATATTACACTCCATAGACATGTCTGTAGGGAGCATGGAACCATTTGGAATGCAGTTTTAGCTTTAGTTCATTTGGTTCCTGTAATATAAATCATGCAAAAATACCATTGTAGTGGATTTATAGAAATGACTCACTCATGAAATTGAGAAGTGTTTGATGTGGCAATTGAGCAATCCATGCAGTTGAGTTGGGTGTATTGCTCTGACTTTTATGATTTTTGTGAGCCAATAATGGCCATTATAATTTTATGTGGTCAAAGATTATTTTTGTCAAACATACACTACCGATCAAAAGTTTTGGGACACTCGACTGAAATGTTTCTCATGATCTTAAAAACCTTTTGATCTGAAGGTGTGTGATTAAATGTTTGAAATCGGTGTTGTAGACAAAAATATAATTGTGCCGACATATTCATTTCTTTCATTAGAAAACACAGTTGGGGAAAGGCCTTGGCCTCGTCACTGACCCTGCGTGTAAATCCAAACGTTAAATATATCGTTTCCTGCTTTGAAGCTCTAACTTGAGCCTGTATGTTCCTCCTCTTGTGGTTTTTCTTTTGCTCCCCATTTTTAAAGATTTTAACGGGTTCTAAAGATGAAGACGCTTTTTGAGACAGTGAATGATTTAGCTAACTACTACTGTAATTTGCGTTTAACTCTTACATGGTAAAGAACTACAAACTCATGACATGAACCATGAGTAACCAAGCAGCAAACCTCTGTCACTTTTTACTTATGAGGTCACATTTAAATGCTACATTATTAATGGTTTTAATTCATTTAGTTTTTTTTTTTTTACTTGAAAAAATATATATTGTTAAAATTTAAGTTAATGCAACATTGAGATTTCCGTCACGGTCTCACGAACCCCCTGCAATGCCACTGTTACGACACAGGACTCAAGACAGGAAGTAAGCGCAGGAGTGACGTCTTTATTTGAACTTAAGCTAAGGACTTACAACGGAAAACCTTTCCCTCAACTCGGGATGAGACATGAAGCACAAAACTTAGGACAGGCCTATACCTAGAAACACTAGCTTAACTCCGGTATGAAACATTCATTTAACTCAGGCAAGAACACTCATTTAACTTGGGCATGAACACTCCCAACTAGGCATAGCATAAACACTCTCAACTATGGCATGGCATAAACACTCTTTACTTTAATACCGTGCGATGTGTGCAGCAACGTGAGGGGTTTAAATAACCAGTCACCCTTCTCTTAATTACCGACAGCTGGCAACACTTGACAGTCTTAACGTAGATGCGCATTTCAAGCACGTGCGCACTCTGAAGCCGCTCGTGCATGTTGTCACCACAGCGCCATCTGCCATCACAACGTGCATTCAGCCAAGGCCCTCTTTGATTCACATGTCGGACATGAGTACAGTTAAAAGGTCTCATTTACCAACAAACATCACTGCAGAAGTTGTAGTGAAATTGCGAATTTTGTGCAATTGTAATTTCTCCAATTTGAGTAGTTTTTAAGAAAAGCACAAAAAACTCATCAACTTGCATCGCAAATTTTGAAAATCAAGCATTTTTGTCCACAACAATAAAAATAAAATAAAAACCTCTGTGTAATCCTGTATGCACTGCATTTCAGCTGTTTTTAAACTATGCCCTACAGTATTGTGGATGCAGAATATGCATCCGCAGAATATGCATCCAGGGGATGTGCCATGAAATTAGACTAATTAGTTAAAACATTTCCTTAATTATAATTTAGAATTATATTAATATTTAACATTGACTTAATCCTACACAGCCTGGAGCCTATCACAGGGAATTCGTGGCACAAGGCGGGGTACACCCTGGAAGGGGTGCCAACCCATCGCACAGCACGATTGCGCACACATTCACACACTACAGACAGTTTTGGAAATGCCAGTCAGCCTACAATGCATGTCTTAGGACAGGGGAAGGAAACCAGACCATTCTGAGGAGATCCCTGAAGCACAGGGAGAGCATGCAAGCTCCGATCACATGGGGCAGAGGCAGGATTTGAACCCCCAACTCCGGAGGTCTATTGAGTTTTAGACCACGAGCATTTGTTTACAGTGAGGGTGAGACAGGAGGGTAAACCCAGCAGGAAACCGAGCTCTAAAGTCGGCCTCCGTCTTGGGCACTGTAGATTGCAGAGATGTGGGGCTGGTGTCACTTGTAAGCTTCTGATGAGGTGCTACATAACAGTTTAAATAAAAAGACATGTTGGTCCTAGCAATCCAGAGGTATCAGGCACTTCACAAGGGCATACAATTCCAGTTTTGTTAATGGCAGCAGGCTGTTCATGAAAAAAAACATGATCACATGACCAGTGTGCTCTCTCTATCTTTTAAGGTTCTAATGCAGCGAAGATTGTGTTCATGTCCCAGGATTGCCAGAGACCTCTGTTGGGTCCTTGAGTAATCCTCAACTAGGACCTGAAAATGCAGTGGGCTATTCTTAGTACAACAGAGCCTAGCTAAAGCACCCACCTGTGTGGTGTCATTTTTTTTTTTTTAAAGCTCTTCCTTGGGATTTAAATGTATAGCATTTTACTAGCACATAACCTTAACTGCTGAACTGCCATTTTATTTTAGACAGACAACATTAACAGTTTAG
This sequence comes from Ictalurus furcatus, assembly GCF_023375685.1. NCBI lineage: Eukaryota > Metazoa > Chordata > Actinopteri > Siluriformes > Ictaluridae > Ictalurus > Ictalurus furcatus. The sequence goes on from NC_071268.1 coordinate 22,466,614, forward strand.
GTTCTTTATAATGATTTGTGTTGCAGGTCTCTGCTTACAAGTGAAACTACAGCGATGCCTTCCATTTAAGCACAAGGTAAAGACTGATCCAGATTCAAAGCTTTACATTTCTATTTGGTATTATCTCAATTCAACTAGTATCACGTAGACTAATTCCAGGGGCTCATATGATTCATGCTATGTTTAGCGTTCTGTAATGACATTACAGTAATGGCTTCATGCTGTGAGTGTTTAATGAGATGGAATAGAAATAGTTAATGAAGATGTGCAAAATTGGATTGTCCATCTAGTGCTTGAGCTCCATTTTAACAGCCACTATTATGCACATTTATTGTTTTTCTATTGTGTTTATCTGTTCACAGCTCGAAATTTACATTACGGAGGGAACACATTCAACTGAGGAAGACAGTAAGTGTGTACCAGTGTAAAAATGCAAGGAAATGGAGTTGAATAGTGTGCTTAAAAATTCTCAATTGGACTTTTAGACTTTTATAATTAACATCACATCTCGCACACATTATTCAGGGTCGGTCCAGGCTGACATGAGTTAATGTAACTTTAACCGAAAGTTAAAGAGAGAAAAGAGAACAGCAAATACTCATGCTGGCTTGGACTAGTAGCTGTTGAACTGGCGTTTTAAAAAGTAATTCATACAGAAAAATAGTTTTTAGCCAGAGCTATATCAATATGCAGTTCTCACCTGGTGGCCCGCTGAAGCTAAGCAGGGTTGAGCCTGGCTAGTACCTGGATGGGAGACCTCCTGGGGAAAACTAAGGTTGCTGTTGGGAGTGGTACAGTATTAGTGAGGCCAGCAGGGGGCGCTCACCATGTGGTCTGTGTGGGGCCTAATGCCCCAGTATAGTGACGGAGACACTATAATGTAAAATTAAAAAAAAAAACAGTCTTTTGGATGAGACGTAAAACCGAGATCCTGACTCTCTGTGGTCATTAAAAATCCCAGAACACTTATCGTAAAGGAGTAGGGGTATACCACCTGTGTCCTGGCGAAATTCCCCCACTGACCCTTCTCTATCACAGCCCCTTAATAAGCTCCATCTCTGAATTGGCTACATCACTCTCTCCTCTCCACTAATAGCTGGTATGTGGTGGATGTTCTGCCGCTCTATGGCTGCAGTCGCATCATCCAGGTGGATGTTACACACTAGTGGTGGTTGAGTAGACCCCCCCCCCCCCACCACAATGTAAAGAGCTTTAAGTGTCCAGAAAAGCGCTATGTAAATATAACTGTAACTAAGTAACTTTTTGTAGTACATAAAGTAATCCCTTTCTTTTGAAGAGATTGTATATTTATGCATGTGTGAATATGTGCTTGTGTACAAATCTGTCCTCCTCACTTCTCAATCCTTATTTTACTGTGAGATAATGTGTTAATACATTGGAGCCTGTGGCTTTAATGTAATTCATTCATCCGCCTTGTTTTGTCTTGCAGTTAACAAACAGATCAACGATAAGGAGCGGGTAGCGGCAGCGATGGAGAACCCTAACCTGCGGGAAATAGTGGAGCAGTGTGTTACTGAGTCTGATGACTAAAGCTTCATCTCACACAGTGTCCATTACACAATTTTGTTTAAAAACCACGGCTTGAAACGTAGTGAAACTTCTGTATATTTTTAGAAATGTGCAGAATTATAAGTGTCCTGCTGATTTGTAGTGATCTGTAATGTTGACGTTTTCTACTACTATGCTGACAAGGCAACACTGCGATCAATATCAGAGAGCGGTAAGCTCTGTGTTGTAGTGATGGCTGTGTTTTAGAGAGTTCTTCAGAGAGTTAAGCCAGGCAGAGAGATTTGACTGCAGACTAAACTGTGGCTTGTTTAATTTCCCAGGAATGTTAAGATTATATTCAGGGTTGAGGATTAATCTGCACTTCTTGAATACCATTTCATTTACTTGTCTTTTTTTTTTTTTTTTTAAAACCCTCTGTTAAGCGGGCAGCATGGTGGCTTAAAGGTTAGCACGTTTGCCTCACACCTCCAGGGATGGGGATTCAAATTCCACCTTCGCCCTGTGTGTGCAGAGTTTGTGTGTTCACGTGCTTCAGGGGTTTCCTTTGGGTACTCCGGTTTCCTCCCCCAGTACAAAGACATGCATTGTAGGCTGATTGGTGTTTGCGTATTGTCCGTAGGGTGGGAACGTGTGCGCCATTGTGCCCTGTGATGGGTTTGCACCCCACCCAAGAGGGTGTCCCCCTCCTTGTGCCCCGAGTTCCCCGGGATAGGATCCAGGCTCTCCCGTGACCCTTTGTGGAAAATGGACAGATTCTCTTAGCAGCATTTCATCAAACCATGTAGTGGAAATACTATAAAATTCCAGTCTGAGGATATCTCAACAAATATTTAAAAACTTGATGGGGAATTTGAGTTTTATTTAATATATTCTGTCCTATTATCAGACGGCGATCAGAGTAAACCTCCCAACCAGTCAGTTATCATCCTTAACCATCATCAGCCTTTATTGTATCACGAGTATTGAAATTCCCCAGCCATAATTTTATATAGCTTGCTGTTACTGTCTGTGTACATCTCCGAGAGAAATTTCCTGTTATCCATTTCAAGGGTCAGCTCTCATCTTTCATTGCGTCCACCTCTAGTTCTGATTTTATCAAATCAGCTTCCTTATTGATCTCTGTTCAACCTGTTTTATATAACATGTAAATATATTTGTTATCGTAAAAAAAAAAAGTTTAAAGGGTTTCAAGAATAAAGCATACTACAGCGTTTTAAATCTTGTACGTGCATTATTTTACATACATTATTTTATATCGCAGGTTTTCAGACCCAGAACAATAATGCAAAAGGCTATATTACTCGGTACATAACTGTGAGTTGCACTGGACTAAATGGTGAAATGGTCATGGGATTGTGTGTTGCTTCAGAGACTTGTAGTGCCAAAAGACAACCCCCCCCCCCCCCCACCATGTCCCTCAGGGAACCAAAAAAAAAAAAAAAAAAAGAAGGTATTTCTTCTGTTTGGCTTTACAAATCAGTAAACCACCCTCTGATACATGAACACATCAGTCGAGGTTGTTGTTTGCTAAAACTGTGGACTGTGGAAAGACAAAGTCCTGTCACTTAAATATTTACTTGGTGGTGCCCACTTAGGCTTGGGTTGGTTATGTTTTGCTTGATTGCTATACTTCGTATGACTTTATTTCAGCCAAGACTTTATTATAGGTCTTTTTTTTTTCTTCTAAACATCAAGCTCTCAAAAACAACAAATTATGTCATGGCAAATTGCCTTTGGTTTTATAGAGAAAAGAGGCACAGCATGTCCCACATCTATGAAGCTTCAAAGGCAAGCTAAGACTTAAAAAAAAAAAAAAAAAAAAAAAAAAAAAAAACACTTACTAATTCATTAAGCCCACTTCTTCATGCCCATGACATTTTACCTTGAAAAGACTTATGCAAATTAACTTTTCCTTCTGCGAAACCTATAATAACAACAATGGAACTAGGCACAGTGAAGGCTAAATGCATGTATATTACTTATTGCTCAATGTAAATTCCAGACAATGTATGTAATTACCAAAGTTGAGACATTAGAATTGTATAGTCGCCTTCGGTGTTAATTATTAGTACATGCTCACCTTTATTTAAATCTCTTGTTCTGTAACACAACTTTTCACTAGAATGCCACGTTTTGGGCTTAAATTTTTCTTATTTTTTAAGCATGCACCATAGGAACTATCTTTTATTTATCTTTATCTCATAAAAATTGATAAGAAAATGGGATATTCATTTGTTCATTTGTACAATTCATAGGTACTCTGGTTGTTTTTTTTTTAAAGCAGTGTCGTTTATATGCACGCGCACACACACACACATACACCTGATTTACCTGATTTATCAGCTCAAGAGGACTGACCAAATCAATAACTAAGCAAGACAATCACACACATACAGTACATGCAGAAGCATATTGATTTCACCAGCTTTAATCAGTCACACAATGTGAATGGGATGAACCCTGAGAGTGAAACACATGTGTACACACACACACACACAAGACCCAGAGCAATGGCAGACGCTTATTCAGAATCTTTACTGTTTGTCTTCTTGGCTTTGGAACTCTTGAGTATTTGCTGGTTGAACCTACAGTATTATGGTACTCAATTTCTCCAAGGGTAAATTACTAAAGACAAAAATAATGAGATTTAAGAAAGAAGTAGAGAAATCACAATTCACTGACAGTCTTGAAATCTGAAAAGAGCCAGTGGAATGAAAGTTCAAAGTCCGATGAGTGAGGGAGGATAAAGAGAGGCACTGCTGTTTCTGACAGTTCATACAGACAGATGGGACTTAGAGAATAATTGCTGCACTGAACTCAAACCCTGACTAAAACAGAGAAACGGGGATGGGGAAGGTTCACTTCACCAAGAGAAATCACAACAAACAACCCATCAACCTCATTAACTTATGGTAATGTCAAAGTCACAGAAAAAAAAGTCAACCATACGATGAGATGAACTGAACTGACAGCCATGTCTGGAACCTCTGTTTAAACCGGATGGAGCTTTGTTCTAATTTCACAAAATGGATTGTCCATGGCTAATTTTAATGATGATTTCAAAAGCTGTTATGAAGTCAAGGTGGAAATAATTTCTTGGACGTTGGATTCTAAGACAAATGTTAGTTGAGTCTGCAAAGACGTAAGTCCCTAAATTGTTACAGGACAAGCAAATATAATACAGTATATATTATATCATTGTTTGTATAAATATAACTTATATAATTGCAATCACAAAAATGATTACAATTATCCATTTTCCATACCACTTATCCTACACAGGGTCACAGGGAACTCTGGACACCAGGTGGGGGACACCCTGGATAAGATGCCAACCCATCACAGGGCACAATCACACACACATTCACACACTATGGATAGTTTGGAAATGCCAATCAGCCTACAACATAAGTCTTTGGACTGGGGGAGGAAACTGGAGTACTTGGAGGAAACCCCTGAAACACAGGGACAACGTGCAAACCCAGAGGTGCGATGCAGTCATGCTGATCACTAAGCCACCGTGCCCCCTCCAAACAATTAAATCTTATCATGAATAGTATAATTACATTAGTTCTAGAAGCCATTGACTAAGCTCCTGCAGACAGGGAGCATAAAGCTAGTGTTTGAGATACTTCAGGGTGTCCTGAAAGTCTCTATACATGGGGGAACACTTTTTTTTTTTTTTTTTAGCAAAATGTCTTCCAAAAGTTTTCATGCATAGATTATATATATTATATATCATTTTTTCTGGATATCCTTTAAGAATGCCTTTGACAAAAGAAGAAGTACTGAAATCATTCTCATAACTGGATCGGGAAGCTTTCGCAAGGCTGTGATAGACTTTAACAGAAAACATGGCGAGCACATCACACACCACACACAGTTGCCAAACTTATGAACAAATTCAAAAAGACTGGAAGTGATGTGGACCAACCGAGAAGAAGTGGACATCTACGAACATCCACTGATGAATGGAGACTTTTGGGACACCCTGTAGTTTGAAATCATGTTTGTAATGTTAAGCTCTTTGTTAAATAGATTTTCTCTTAGGTAATGGGGCAGATCTGAGGGTTCATGAGTAGGGCGTAGAGAGTTTTGGGATGTTTTGATGCTAAACAATTAGAACAAAGGTGCTTAGCCCATCTTGATGCCCTTTTGCTTCCAGCTTCCTTCCTTTGAGAATCAGTCACTGCTGCTGAGGATGGTCCCAAATGGATACCACAAAGATTTCTGTGGATGGTCCAACATAGACACCCTAAAGATCTCACACATTATTTAGTGGATACTATCACTTGGAGACAGGAGATTTGAAACTAAAAAACTTCTATAATCCTAAACGACTCTCATGCTCATGGTGAAGATCCTTTAAACGCACAGAACTGTTTAACTGTATTTTATTCAGCTGTGGAAGAGTAATAACTTATAATCCAACTATCTGGTGCCACCTGGAAGAGGATGAATTCCCTTTTGAGTCTGGTTCCTCTCAAAGTTTCTTCTTCATCTCATCTCAGTTTTTGTCCTCACCACTGCTGCCTCTGGATTGCTCGTCAGGGACCGAAATCTACATCTGGATTTCTGTAAATCTGCTTTGTAAAACTTAGTGCTATTTAAATAAACGGAATTGAATTAAAGCTTGTTGCTGTGCAACAAGTGAGCCAACAGGAATGGTGAGCCATCTATCCACATTTTTAATAGTTTCAACAGTGTCCTGCGAGTCAGAAGGATTTACTAAAATGTTTTATTACAGTTTAAAGACTATTATTACCGCAGATCAAACCAAACGATACAGAATAGCAATTGAATAAGGAAAAGGAAATCTTATTAACTAGTCCCTCGCAGATCCTAATGGGAGTAAATGAGAGCTTTTAGACAGTGCTAGTAATAATTGTACAACATAAATATGTGATGTGCAACAAGTGGCCATTTCTGATTAGATTAGATCTGAATTGTTTCAATAAAATAGTATTTTCTAAAATTTTTCAGTTCAGGAAAGATTTGTTAAACATTTCTTGATTCACAGGCTTAGATTTTCAGAATAAAATTCAATTCAGTTTTATTTGTATAGCGCTTTTAACAATGGACATTGTCCCAAAGCAGCTTTACAGAAATATGTAAATTCAGGATATAGATTTTAAATGTATAAATTTATCCCTAATGAGCAAGCCGGAGACAAAGGAGGCGAGGAAAAACTGGCTGAAACGATATGAGGAAGAAACCTTGAGAGGAACGAGACTGAAAAGGGAACCCGTCCTCAAAATGAGACTATTTAAACAGAAATGCTGACCTTAGATAAGTGTAGGGGTCTTGTCCATCTTTTCCATGTACTATGAGGATTGCACGTACAGTATATGAAGATGGCTTTGGACTGCAATTGATATGAACAGTTTTTGAACTCAAGTCTCCATCAGTGAACAGCTGATAACTTCAACAAAATAGACTTCATGTGAAAACACAGTTATAGTTATTATTGTTGGATGTCCATGAGAGGAGAGTATTTTTGTGAATTTTTTTTAATAAAATGTTAAAAGGTTAAACAATAAAGACAATTTTTCACAGCCTTCTTTGGTCATATTTATCAAGGGTGCCAATATTAGTGGAGGGCACTGTAGCCACATGATCACAAATCGTCTCTCATACACAGGCTTCTTCTTACCATTCCTAGTGAGCTCTGCATATTATGTATTGTATGTGCTGTGGCATAACCAGGAATGAATTTCAGTAGGAATGAGCAAGTATACTAAAATAAAATCCCAGTGTGATTGGTACGATTAAATTGAGACTCGTGGGATGTGCTCATACTTTTGGACGGATGTCAGACAGTAGTAGGAGTAATTACGATACATCGTTGTTATTTTAATCTGTCAAGAATCTTGTAGAGGAGGCGGATGCAAGTGCAGATCTCAATTTTAATGAGAAACAAACAGTACAGACAGCACAGAATTAGACACCAAAACATGACATATGCAAACAAACGTTCATAGACTAGAGAGCGAAACGTAACAACAAACAACAACGTAAGACAAAAGGTAAACAATAATGAGGTGCAGGACTGGACTGGACGACAGGACTTAAACCAAAACGTGACACAGGTGCAAACAGTCATGCGACGTGTTCTAGTGAAGTGCAATGACCGATGGGATACATAGTCAAGTGCAGATTCCGATGTAACCCTGACATATTCACTTAAGGCGTAATATACCTTCAACCACAACTTGCCATGTTACTAACATTGCCATAAAATATCTTTAAGACAGTTCCACTGAAAATAATTAAGATGCTAGATGCTATTAATAAGCAGGAAACTGCAGGAAGCTGCCATTCTTTTTCTCCTCCAGAACTTCATTGCCTGTCACCTCAAAATCCCTGAGCTAGGAGTGTAACTAGCTGGCTTTCAGTAATGGGAAACAATGTAGTATTTCAATAGGATAATCCTATTTCTCAATATATTAGCCAGTAAAATGTGATTAAACAAACTAAGAAACACAATCATTTGACGTGTGGGACAAATACTTATCCATTCACAATGATGACGATGTTGACCTGTTTAAAAATATCATTATAACGCAATTACTGTGCGGAACAATGTTCTATAATGATGTTGTGTCTCTGTCTTTTTCTCTGTCTATACCATGCTGTGTAATCCAGATTAATGAGATTAGTTCATTAAGGAATTGGAACCATATCATAGCAATCACCAATCCTAAAAATGTACAGATGAAAAAAAAACTTAATTCACTCACACATAAACACAGACAAATTCACTGAATGCACTGAAGTGAAATATGTTAGGAGAGTGTACAATAAAGAGAAGGAAGGGAAAGAATGTGATAAGCCATTTACAGGAAAAAGGATAGGGTAAATGAAGAAAATTAAAAAGGACATGTGAGGGAGCTACTTAAGATGTAAGGTAGCCACTTTCATTAATCATAAAAGAGAAATATGTCTGTCCCCATTTACACCATCTCTCCCTTTCTTCTGTTCCTTGTGTAAGCATGCTTCAGAGGTTTAATCGTACTCTGATTAACATTCAATCACTGCAGTAGAGCCAAACTCACGCCACTTTAATTCTGATGCCCTTACAGCCCTTTTTTTTATAGCATCTGATCATTCTTCCTGCTTTATATTTCTATATTTCTTATAGGTTTACTCGAAATCAAGAAAAAAATGACCATTTCAAATCACACTCGATAGAGCCCACAATCATAAACGTCACAGTGTAACTTCTCAATATCACTGAGGTTACTTACTTACTGATCAAATGTCTGCATTTTCATCTTATTGGAACTGACACTTTCCTGCTTATCCTCCAACACACACTACACATGTTCCACGAAACAGCACTGCGGTTTTATCAGGAAATTTAAGGGTTAGGGGGGCGTGGTGGCGGAGCAACTCGGGTTAATTTAAGTCACTGTAAAATCTACAGTAAATTGTTCACAGTGTGGTTCCAAGCAGAGGTGAGAGAAAAACTCCAACCCCCCCCCCCCCCCCCCCCCACAAAAAAAATAAAATAAAACAGGGAAATAAGGCTCGGTAGCTCACACATAATCTCTACAAGACTTTGTGATGAAACAAAGGAACAGGATGGTATAAACAGACAAACTAATCAAGGATTGAATTGAGAACAAGTGCATATACACTGATCAGCCATAACATTAAAACCATCTGTCTAATATTGCGTAGGTCCCCCTTGTGCCACTAAAACAGAATAAGTACTTTGACCAGTCTATGGCTACACAGCCTCATACGCAGCATGCTGTGATGCACTGTGTGTTCTGAAACCTTTTTTTTTTTTTTTTTTATCATAGCCAGCATTAACTTTTGCAGAAATTTGTGCTACAGTAGCTCTTCTGTGGGACCGGACCAGATGGGCTAGCCTTTGTTTTATTATTTATTTATTTTATTTGTATAGCGCTTTTTACAATAGACATTGTCTCAAAGCAGCTTTACAGAAATATCAACATGGTATACAGATATTAAAGGTGCAAATTTATCCCAACTGAGTAAGCCACTGAGTGGCGACGGTGGCAAGGAAAAACTCCCTAAGATGTTTTAAGAGGAAGAAACCTTGAGAGGAACCCGACTCAGAAGGGAACCCATCCTCATCTGGGTAACAACAGATAGTGTGAAAAAGTTCATTATGGATTTATATGAAGTCTGTATGGCCTTAGGAGCAGCCGTAGTCCCAGCAGTCTGGAATTAGAGAAGATTTGAGCTCCATCCAGAGGCAGAAAGGATCTGGATCTCTAGTATCTCCATAAATTCATGTGGGGCTCGGCGAAAGGAGAGAGGGAGAAAAAAGATTATTATGACTGCGAAGTAGTAGAACAGAATCTAGTCAGGGTAGGCTTGAGTAAACAAATACGTTTTAAGCCTAGACTTAAACACTGAGACTGTGTCTGAGTCCCGAACACTAATAGGAAGACTGTTCCATAACTGTGGGGCTCTATAAGAGAAAGCTCTTCCCCCTGCTGTAGCCTTCACTATTCGAGGTACCGTCAAATAGCCTGCATCTTTTGATCTAAGTAGGCGTGGCGGATTATATAAAACCAAAAGGTCGCTTAGATATTGTGGCGCGAGACCATTTAGTGCTTTATAGGTTAATAAAAGTATTTTATAGTTAATGCGAGATTTTACTGGGAGCCAATGCAGTATTGATAATATCGGTGTGATATGGTCGTACCTTCTAGTTCTAGTTAGGACTCTAGCAGCTGCATTCTGGACTAACTGGAGCTTATTTATATTCCTACTGGAACATCCAGACAGTAAGGCATTACAGTAATCTAATCTAGAGGTGACGAATGCATGAACTAGTATTTCCGCATCATGTAGTGACAATATGTTTCTTATTTTAGAAATATTTCTGAGATGAAAGAAGGCTATCCTAGTAATATTATCTACATGAGCATCAAATGATAGGCTGGAGTCAATAATCACTCCAAGGTCTTTAACTGCTGCACATGATGAAACAGAAAGACCATCCAGAGTAACCATGTGATCAGAAAGATTACTTCTAGCTACACGTGGGCCTAATAAAAGTATTTCTGTTTTATCAGAATTAAGTAGAAGGAAGTTAGTTAACATCCAATGTCTAATGTCCTTTACACAATCCTCAGCTTTACTAAGCTTCTGTCTGTCCTCTGGCTTCGCTGAAACATACAACTGTGTATCATCAGCATAACAGTGGAAGCTAATTCCATGTTTACGAATAATTTGACCTAGGGGTAGCATATATAAAGTAAAGAGCAGTGGGCCTAAAACAGAACCCTGTGGAACTCCAAAAGTAACCTCAGTACGCATGGAGAATTCACCATTTACATCTACGAACTGATAACGATCGGTCAGATAAGACCTGAGCCAGGAGAGGACTGTTCCCTTAATACCAACAACATTTTCTAATCTATCAAGGAGAATAGTGTGATCTATAGTATCAAAAGCTGCACTAAGGTCGAGTAACACAAGCAGAGAGACACAACCCTGATCGTAGGTCAGTAGAAGGTCATTTACTACTTTAACTAATGCTGTCTCTGTGCTATGATGAGGTCTAAACCCTGACTGATACATTTCATGAATGTTATTCCTATCTAAGTACGAGCATAACTGCTTTGCTACAACCTTTTCTAAAATCTTAGAGATGAAGGGGAGATTTGATATTGGTCTATAGCTGGACAATTGAGACGGGTCAAGATCAGGTTTTTTAATCAAGGGTTTAATAACTGCTAATTTAAGTGATTTAGGTACATAGCCAGTGCTTAGGGAAGAATTGATTATATTTAGAAGTGGTTCAATTACTCCTGGACAAATCTGTTTAAACAAACATGTAGGTACGGGATCTAGTATGCAAGTTGATGAATTGGCTGAAGAGATTAATGTAGCTAGTTCGGTCTCTCTAAGTGAAGCAAAATACTCTAAACATTGTTCTGATATTGCTACATTGTCATGTAATGGGTTTGTTACAGTACTGTCCGGTTTTAATTTAATGGCCTGTATTTCACGTCTAATATTTTCAACCTTATCGATGAAAAATTTCATGAAATCTTCACTGCTATGTAATGATTGAGTGTTTCTCTCTCTAGTGGTTTTATTCCTAGTTAATTTTGCTACTGTGTTGAAAAGGAATCTAGAATTGTTTTTGTTGTCTCCTATTAAGGCGGAGAAATAGATTTTTCTAGCATCGCCAAGAGATTTCCTATATTTCAGTAGGCTCTCCTTCCATGCTGTTTGAAATACCACCAGTTTGGTTTGATGCCATTTACGTTCTAATTGTCGAGTTGTCTGTTTTAAGGTTCGCGTTTGATCGTTATACCAGGGTGCTAATTTTTTTTCTCTAATTATTTTCCTTTTGAGTGGAGCCACTCTATCTAGCGTGTAGCGGAGTGTTGACTCCAAGCTTTCAGTCGCCTGATCGAGTTCTATGTGATCTGACGGTGATCCAAATCTAATTGATGTTTCTGCGAGGTTATTTATGAAGCTCGGTGCAGTAGCTGATGTGTAGGTACGTTTTACGCGGTAGCGAGGCGAGGTGGAAATATTATGATCAATTCGTATTATGAACGAGATAAGATAATGGTCTGAGACAACTTCAGACTGCGGAAGAATGATAATATTTTCTATACTTAGTCCGTATGTTAGTATGAGGTCAAGAGTGTGACCACCATTATGAGTAGGCCCGATTACGTTCTGATTAATCCCTACTGAATCTAAGATGGACACAACCGCTAATCTTAGAGGGTCTTCCAGGTTATCAAAATGAATATTAAAGTCTCCGACGATTAATGCTTTATCTACAGACACAACCAGGTTTGAGACAAAGTCTGCAAATTCACTAAGAAATTCAGTATATGGCCCTGGGGGTCTGTAAATAATAATTAGAGGAATTGACTTATTTTTTGTGGCTACATAACTTATACTGGTATAAAGAATTTCAAAAGAATTAAATTTATGCTTAGGTTTTTGTGTGACGACTAGATTTTTACTATGGATGAGACCAACACCTCCTCCTCTACCAGTTGAACGAGGCTGATGTACATAACTGTATCCAGGAGGTCTGGCTTCATTTAATGCTATGTACTCGTTTGGTTTAATCCAAGTTTCTGTTAAACACATTAAATTACATTCCTGATCAGTAATGATGTCGTTAACAATAAGAGCCTTAGACGCAAGAGATCTAATGTTTAATAGTCCTAGCTTCAGATCAAAAGTGCTGGCTGTGCATTCAATATGATTTAATTTTATGTTAATTAGGTTACGAAGATAGACTTTCCGAGATTTTCTATATATTTGTATAGCTCGGGGAACAGACACAGTCTCTATAGTATGTACTACCGGTGCCGGATTTTTAATTGAACATTGATTATACTGAATGTTGTTATTATTGGAAGATGTACTTACGGTAGGCAGTCACTTGGAGTGTAGCGCCTTAGCCTTTGCTCCCCACATGCATCCATGACCCTTGAGCGCTCATGACCCTGTTGCCAGTTCACCAGTCGTCCTTCCTTGGACCATTTTTTGTAGGTACTAACCACTGCATACTGGTGATGCTGTATACTTTTGGAGATGCTCTGACCCAGTCATCTAGCCATCACAATTTAGCCTTTGTCAAAGTTGCCCAGATCCTAACATTTGCCCGTTTTTCCTGCTTCTAAAACATCAACTTCAAAACTGTATATCCCACCCCTTGACAGGTGCCATTGTAACAAGATAATCAATGTTATTCACTTCACCTGTCAGTAATTTTAATGTTATGGCTGATTGGTGTATTTGGTAAAAGACCAATGATGAGATAAGGGCAGATACAGCACTACACACCAAAACAAAAGACATAAATAAAAACAAATAGAAAACAAACACGTCCTTGGACATGCACTGAGCACTGAGGTGAAGTGTGACGTATAGTTAAGCAGTTTCATTCAGTCTAATTTTCTGATTCTTATTCAAATAAAAATATAAAAAAGGAACAGAATTCTGTGTCTGATACAGTTACAATCCAAATTATTCAACCCCCATTGCAAGTCAGATTTATTGTCCAAATTTACAGACTTTCAGCTGTTTGCAATGAACAAATCAAACCTCAAATTCCACCAAGGCTTGGTTGCAAAAGAAGTCCTGGAAGATTCTACAGGGCCATCACAGTCACCTGACTTGAACCCCATAGAAGATCTCTGGTGGGATTTGAAGAAGGCGGTTGCAGCACGCAAACCCAAGAATCTTACTGAACTAGAGGCCGTTGCTCATGAGGAATTGGCTAAGATTCCACAGGAACGCTGCCAGAAGCTGTGCAACTCATTTGCAGCAGGTCATAACAGCAAAAAGGGTGCTCTATTAAGTACTAAAGAGGCTTGTCATGAAGGGGTTGAATAATTTTGAAACTGGAGAAGTCATTATAAGTTGCATTTTCAGTTGAATTTGGGGAAACCACTTGAAGCATTCATTGTGTTGAACTATTTCAATCACTTTTGTTTGATTTGTTCATTGCAAACAGCTGAAAGTCAGTAAACTTCGACAATAAACCTGATTTGCAATGGGGGTTGAATAATTTTGTTGGAACTGTATATTGAGATCATGTGAAAGAGAGAGAGAAAGAGAGAGAGAGAGAATGATACCAGAGGTCACAACTGTATTTCTCCTCCATGTGGGAAGTTTTTTGTTTAATGGAATTATATTAATAAGAAACAATCCACTTTATAAATGGAAACTGACAGGTTCATTTTAATGAATATGCATGTTTTTAATCTTCTTGGATTAAGAGCACTCAACAAAACTGTTTCATGGTTGTAGTATTTAAAGGGGATAAACCTGGTAATTGTGAGTGAGCGTTTGAGGAAAAAAAAAATGCATGTTTGAAAATGATCTATGAAAAAAATCAGACTAAATACTGTATAGCTTTGGACATAACGTTCTTTTGTGTAAAATGCTAGCACGAGCAACATTTGGATAAAAGACCCCAGTGAATGGATTATGGTAAGATTTGTTTACTAAACTGTTTAGTGTCATTTCAAGTGTAAGGATTTTAAAGAAGCTTTCGATCTCATTCAGATTCTTGTGTAGCTAGGCTCCTCGTAAGACCGTCCACTTTGAATCTCATTCAGATTCATGAATATCTAAGCTCCCATTCTGAAAGAGAAATAGAAAAAAGGATAAGAGGACATAAAATGTGAGAGATATCAGGGCTTCACATCCAAGCATTAAATCTAGCATCAAATGAAGGATAAGCTTCATCCCCATTCAGTCAGTGTGTAGGAACCATTAGAAGGGTCACAGTGATAAAAGGTCATGGATAATGGTATTCTGTGCTAAAACTGGTCATTTTTTGTCTCGGTTATTGTTGTCCTCAAGGACATACAAGATGGCTGTTACATAGCTTTCATCATTGAGAAAGACAACCTTGATGCCTTGATGTACCTGGAACCATTCATGTGTACCTCAGAGCTACTCAAATCAAAGAAGTTTGCTCTCAAATGATGAGTGAGCGAGAGAGAGAGAGAGAGAGAGAGAGAGAGAGAGAGAGAGAGAGAGAGAGCGAGACAGAGAGAGAGAGAGAGAGAGAGAGAGAGAGAGAGAGTCCATGGAAAGGTAATGATAAAAGGACTAAGTGAGAGAATGATGAAATTGGGAACAAGAGAGGACAGCATTTCTGTCACCCAGAAGATCAGAACTGCTCTTCCTCTGTCACCTGAATGAATGAATAAGTAAATGTTTTTATTCACCAAGTACAAGGTGTACAAGCAGTTCTTTCTTGTGCTGTGTCACATACAGTAAAGGTCAGGACAGTACGATAGAGTACAATACAATATATTGGTATAGAAAAGTTCATTTTAGTATGAAAGGTACAGCTGATGAAGCAATTGTGATATTGTGGTATGCAGCACTAAAGAAACAGTACAATTCTGCTGAGATCTGCTGGATTACTGTATGTAGGTTATGTAAAAGAGTCGTAGCCTTGCAATGTATATACAACGTATTTTCCCATTCCACATTTACTAGTTACTTGACAATGTCCAAACATTACTGAACTGGAAGCCATTGCTCATGAGGAATGGGCTAAGATGCGTCTAGTTCGCAGCAGGTCATAACAGCAAAAAAGGGTGCTCTATTAAGTACTAAAGATGCTTGCCATGAAGGGGTTGAATAATTTTTAAGGTGGAAAAATCATTATAAGTTGCATTTTCACACTGTAAAACCGGATAAGTTCATTTAACTCAAAAAAATTGAGGAAACTAATTACCTCAAATTTTTTTAAGTTGATAAATCACTTTCTTTAAGCCAAATACACTTAAATATAACAAGTTTGAGTTAAATTTTTGTTATATTTAAGTGTACTTGGCTTAAAGAAATTGATTTATCAACTTGAGTCAATTAGTTTCCTCAAATTGTTTGAGTTAAATGAACTTATCCGGTTTTACAGTGCAGTTGAATTTGGGGAAACCACTTGAAGCATTCGTTGTGTTGAAATATTGCAGTTGCTTCTGTTGGATTTGTTCATTGCAAACAGCTGAACGTCTGTACACTATTTTGTACATATTTTGACAATAAACCTGATTTGCAATTTGGGTTGAATTTTTTGATTGCAACTGTATATTGAGATCATCTGAAAGAGAGAGAAAGAGAGGAGAGAGAGAGAGAGAGAGAGAGAGAGAGAGAGAGAGAGAGAGAATGACACCAGAGGTCACATCAGACTAAAAAAATGGGAAACTTCACACAATAACACAGTCACAAATGTCTCTCGCGGGACCACAATGCAGCATCGGCTGTTTCTCGTAATGACATTAACAAGGTCACCACAAGCATAATTCACTTTAGCTCTGGACACATAGTTAAATTGAAAGAGAAATGGATGGTGAAAACGGGAGTATTGGAGCAAAATGCTGTGTAAATACACTGTATGTAGCTTAAAACATGGGATGCTAAATGAAGAAAAATAGATTTTTAACACTCGAAAGGTTTGCATTTGAAACAGTATGAACATTCATCAGATCCTATTTACATATACATACACACACACACACACATATATATATATATATATATATATATATATATATATATATATATATATATATATATATATATATATATTGCTTTGCTCTGTCATATACAGTGACATAATAATCAGCATATTTACATTCACATTTGGAGATCAGCTCATTGGCTGGGTTGTTTTCAGCAATATAATGTTATCAGAGCTCTTTGTGGCCATCACTCCTAACAGGAACAGAGAAGATAGGGGCCACAAGTCAATTTCATCTCTTATCAGAGAAGCAGTCTACAAGGTCTGATCTGCTGCTCCTGTTATCGGCCATGACATTTAAACCCTGCGTTAGATAGGCACCGCTTTCAGGAGGTCTGGAGGAGAGGTTAGTATGAGGTGAAGATGCCTCTTACTATTCTGTTCTCATGTCTGACATGAGACTCAAGTAGTAGTCTTTCATGTGCTATCTGCGTCAATATGATCTCTCTATCACTCTCTCTCTGTATATTTGCATGTTTCTGAGTCAAAATGTTCTGATATTCATTTAATGTAAAATAAATAAACATTTAGAATCGTTTAACACTAAACACAATAAGGATGCTATCAAATGCCGAGGTGTATTTGTGTGGAAAGCATGATAGCAAAGTGTCACGAATCGTGACGGAGCAGAGATAGGACGGATGCAAGTGCCGGATGAACAGTTGTTTATTAGAAAGAGAGACAGGCAGACAAATCCAAAACGTGATCCAAAACGTAATCCACAAACATGCAAGAGGTCAGGCGACTGGCAAACAGGCATACACGGGGCAAGGCAGGAATCTAGGTCGATAAACAAAACAAGAAACGAACTATGACGAGGGACTGGAAGCGGATAATCCAGCGCGAACTAACTCTAAACATGGACCGTGACTATGAATACGTTACGAACTAAACTAACTCTAAAGTATTACTCTTCCGCGTTGTGTGCTGGGAGGCGCGCGGTATATATGCGGACATAATCAGTGTCTAAACTGCTAGCAGCTGAGAGCAATACAGACCCACGTGAAATCCCAGCCAATGACAGAACAGGGAGGAGACATGACAGAAACATAAACAAAACACACGTGTCCAGATGTCAATACGGTCAACAACGGAAAAGCAGGTGCTCGCGCATTCGCGCTTAGAGCACGTTGCTTAAAGGGGGAATCGTGACAGAACCCCCCCCCCCCAAAGGCACTTCTCCCGGAGTGCCATGAGTCATCCCATTTAATTGGCGGACCCGGCCCCCTGGACTGAATGTCCCAGGCAGAGCCAGGAAACTGCACGGTGTTCTTGGCGGCGCAGGGAAGCGGAGCGACGTCCTCGGCGGAGCATGAAGGCAGAGCGACGACCACAGCAGGGCAGGCAGACTGAGTGAAGTCCTCGGCGGAGCATGAAGGCAGAGCGACCTCCACAGCCGGGCAGGCAAGCTGAGCGAAGTCCTCGGCGGAGCATGAAAGCGGAGCGACGACCCCAGCTGAACTGGAAGGCAGAGCGAAGTCCCCTGTAAGGCCAGGGAGAGGAGCGTGGGTCTCCGTGCGGCCAGGGAGAGGAGCGTGGGTCTCCGTGCGGCCAGGGAGAGGAGCGTGGGTGTCCTCGAAGCAGTAGGGGGGAACGACGTTTGCCATGGAGCCGGAAGGCTGAGCGACGACCTCAGCTGAACAGGGGGGCTGAGCGACGACCACAGCTGGGCAGGGGGGCTGAGCGACGACCTCAGCTGAACAGGCGGGCTGAGCGACGACCTCAGCTGAACAGGCGGGCTGAGCGACGACCTCAGCTGAACAGGCGGGCTGAGCGACGACCTCAGCTGAACAGGCGGGCTGAGCGACGACCTCAGCTGAACAGGCGGGCTGAGCGACGTCCTCAGCTGAACAGGCGGGCTGAGCGACGTCCTCAGCTGAACAGGGAGGCTGAGGCTCTGGGGTCACCAGGTGAACCTTGGGCATGGGCGGAGCTTGGCTGGCCGTGTCAGCAGACTCGGGCGCGGGCGGAGCTTGGCTGGCCGTGTCAGCAGACTGTGGCGCGGGCGGAGCTTGGCTGGCCGTGTCAGCAGACTGTGGCGCGGGCGGAACTTGGCTGTGCGTGTCAGCAGACTGGGGCGCGGGCGGAACTTGGCTGTGCGTGTCAGTAGTCTTGGGCGTGGGCTGAACTTGGGCGACCGGGTCGGTAGACTTGGGCGTGAGCAGCATTTGGTCATTAGGCTGAGATATTAGCAGAGCTTGGTCAACTGGATCAGCAGGCTTGGACGTGAGCTCAGGGATGTGAGACTTGGCTCGGACCTCAGGGACGGGAGGCTTGGCTCGGACCTCAGGGACGGGAGGCTTGGCTCGGACCTCAGGGACGTGAGGCTTGACTTGGACTTGGACCTTAGGGATTTGAGCCTTGACTGGGACTTGGACCTTAGGGACTTGAGACTTGACTTGGATTTCAGGGACTGGAGACTTGACTTGGACCTCAGGGACGTGAGGCTTGACTTGGACCTCAGGGACGTGAGGCTTGACTTGGACTTGGACCTTAGGGATTTGAGACTTGACTGGGACTTGGACCTTAGGGACTTGAGACTTGACTTGGATTTCAGGGACTGGAGACTTGACTTGGACCTCAGGGACTTGAGGCTTGACTTGGACTTCAGAGCCTGGAGGCTTGACTTGGACTTCAGAGCCTGGGGGCTTGACTTGGACTTCAGAGCCTGGGGGCTTGACTTGGACTTCAGAGCCTGGGGGCTTGACTTGGACCTCAGAGACTGGGGGCTTGACTTGGACCTCAGAGACTGGGGGCTTGACTTGGACCTCAGAGACTGGGGGCTTGACTTGGACCTCAGAGACTGGAGACTTGACTTGGATCTCAGGGACTTGAGACTTGACTTGGATCTCAGGGACTTGAGACTTGACTTGGATTTCAGAGTTGAGCTCTGCATGAAGTTGCCTGTAGTAGTAGGTAAACGGCGGGGCAGGTTCGCCTGCCAGACTTACCCCCCTGAGAAGTTATTCTAGTTCGTCCTTCGCCTCCGGACTCCTGAATCGCACCATGAATTCCCCCACAAACTGTTCTACACCGTCCAGGTTCCTACAGTGCTTATCCAGTTTGAGCTGCACCCATTGACAGGCCGGTCCAAAGAACCGGGACCACATGAATCAGAGCCATTGCTTCTCCTCTGGCTTAGGGTCTAACAGGCTGGCGAAATAGTATTGACAGTCTACCAGAAAATATTCAGGGGCACCGAAAAATCCGTCAAATGGATCAGGAAGCTCCATAAATGTCCATTGTGGGAAGTGGACGGAGTCCATAGCGGGGACGGTTGGCGTCGACTTCCGGGTTCTGCGTCTCCTCCGTTCTCCTGCTGCATCCATGTTTTGGCGGAAGATTCTGTCACGAATCGTGACGGAGCAGAGATAGGACGGATGCAAGTGCCGGATGAACAGTTGTTTATTAGAAAGAGAGACAGGCAGACAAATCCAAAACGTGATCCAAAACGTAATCCACAAACATGCAAGAGGTCAGGCGACTGGCAAACAGGCATACACGGGGCAAGGCAGGAATCTAGGTCGATAAACAAAACAAGAAACGAACTATGACGAGGGACTGGAAGCGGATAATCCAGCGCGAACTAACTCTAAACATGGACCGTGACTATGACTATGATCCAAACTAAACTAACTCTAAACATGGACCGTGACTATGAATACGCTACGAACTAAACTAACTCTAAAGTATTAATCTTCCGCGTTGTGTGCTGGGAGGCGCGCGGTATATATGCGGACATAATCAGCGTCTAAACCGCTAGCAGCTGAGAGCAATACAGACCCACGTGAAATCCCAGCCAATGACAGAACAGGGAGGAGACATGACAGAAACATAAACAAAACACACGTGTCCAGATGTCATTACGGTCAACAACGGAAAAGCAGGTGCTCGCACATTCGCGCTTAGAGCACGCTGCTTAAAGGGGGAATCGTGACACAAAGTCAAAAAAGGTGGTGATAAAAGGGGATGAATTTAGTGGAAGAACATTCAAAGAATTTCAACTGTTCTAATATCTGGTTGGTGTCTAAATTAGTCTTGCGTGGCTTCTGTATACTAAAGGCCAAACGTTTATTTTTTTCTCTCCAAGATCTAAGAAACATCAATATGTTTAGTAACAGACTAAACATCTGTAGTACTGTGCAATGGCGCAGTGTTGTTGCCTCACAGGTCCAGGGCATATGATTGGTCCTGAGCTCGGGTTACTGTCTGCGTAGAGCTTCTGTGCATGTTCTCCACATGTCCTCTGCTCTTTCCAGTTTCCTTCCACCTCCTAAAAACATGGCAGTATATGGTTTGGCTAAGATAAATTGCACCTACAGTTGAGGTCATATGCTTACATTGCATAATTGCAGAATAGGAGATATTTTAAAGACTAATATTTGCAGACACCTCTACAGGCTGAGAAATAACTGGACTAATGGTCAGTAAGAGCAGATCATTGAATGCATTGTGCAGAACACAGCAATGCTCAAATGAAAATTCCTCCACAAATTGTGTCTATTATACTATTATAAGCTATTATACTATTATAACTGTATATCCTAAATATTATTAACAATCACTTTGTGATTCATTGTGGTTTCACATGCACACCATATCTGGAGACAAGACTAACTTCTAAATTTGCCTGAGACACAATTTGTGGAGGAATTTGCATTTGAGCAGTGCTGCGTTCTGCACAATGCATTCAATGGTCTACTCTTACTGACCACTAGTCCAGTTATTTCTCATCCTGTAGAGGTGTCTGCAAATGTTAGTCTTTAGAATATCTCCTATTCCATCAGTGAAAGCTAGGGGAAGCTTTCATTACCAGCTTAACTAAAGACAGCTCCTGCAAAACCAGTGGCAAAGATCTCTGGATAATAGGAGATGTACCCTATTCGAGTCCATTAAAAGGAAATCAAAGCAGGTAAGTAAGTGAAAAATAAGCCGGGCATGGCTCAACAAGCAGACTCCTGAGTGCTCTATAGATAAACACATTTCTAATGTGGTTTCTATGTGCTTGTGGGAGGGGAGCTCTAGGTGTTGTATAAATGGTCACATTCTCAATAGCTACACTTGGACAAATTTAGATCCTGACATATTGTAATCATATCTTCTCCAGGCTTGATAAAGCTGCATGACTACTCATTTGACATTATATAAAAAGAGGCTTTCTACATTTGTAGTTCTGTTGTAAAGGTGAGGGGCCAAATGTACCAAATGTACAAAAAGAACAGTATTCAACAGCAGTGTATAAAGTTGTTTATGTGGTTTGGTCAGTGACAAATGTCGGATGGGAAGAACAACTCAAAATGAATTACGGTTGCTGGACTTGCACTTGTTATTGTGCATTAGTCAAAATAAATCTCACAGCCAACACTCCTGTGTTTCCAATCACCCACTGATGCTTAGCGTGAAAGCATACGAAAATTGAATTAAAATAGCATTCATCTGTTTTCTGTGTATGTAAACAGGAGGTTGGGTGAGGGCTAATAATCCTGATTGTTGTCATATTAGTGCATTAATCTGTTTTCCGTGGGAAACGAGATGCAATGATGGCACAGG
The DNA here is from genome assembly GCF_023375685.1 of Ictalurus furcatus. Classification (NCBI taxonomy): domain Eukaryota; kingdom Metazoa; phylum Chordata; class Actinopteri; order Siluriformes; family Ictaluridae; genus Ictalurus; species Ictalurus furcatus. The sequence goes on from NC_071268.1 coordinate 22,488,701, forward strand.
AATAAGCACTGTCTCCATCTGTCTGAGAGAGAAGGGATTAGGATGTGTGTGTGTGTGTGTGTGTGTGTGTGTTTGTGTGTGGTAGTTGTATGTAAGGGTTTTTGCTTAGCCAAGGAGTCACTTCGAAGAATAAATAGAAGCCTGAGACAGAAAGAGTAATATTTTTAGAGCATGGAGAGTAAGTGAGTAAAATGACAGAGAGGTTAGTCAGTCATCCGGGATTGATAATCACTGCTTGTCACATGCAAAATTCCTATGGTATTGACCAAGGAACAAAAAAATAGCACATACTTTCTATCTCCTATTATTTTCTCACAGTTTAAAAGGTCCTCCTTTTGTATCTGTTGTTTTACAAGAATAATATGGGCTTAGAATTGTTTCATAATTCCAAATAAATAGATTACGATCCATAAATAAATGGAGTGAGATTTACAAAAATTAAACAAATTCACAAATACGTTGAACGAGATCCACAAATATATGTTAGTCATTTCACAAAAATATATTCAATTGACAAATAAATCAAATGAGATTCGCAATTTTTATTTTTATTTTTTTTACAAATATGTTTTTGTGTCACAAACACAACTCTGTGGATCTGTGGATCGCTGCACGCATTTGTGGATTTTGAAACATTTCTAGTGTCAAGTGCACACAAATCCACAAATAGTTGGACTCCAACCATCATCTATTCAAGCCAATCGGATAAGGGCCACATTGCACTGACAAATCATAGCACGTTCTCACTCCAACCAATCACGTTTTGTTTTACAGTCACGACAGGAGTCTAACTTTAGGAGTTACCGAGTTGAATGAGTCTAACGAATCCTTACTGAATCAGTGAATCAATCATTACTGACCCATCAGACCACTCATCTATAATAACAGTGCATTTATGACCCATAACGGTGCTGGTTTTCTTTCAGATGTTGTTACAGTGATGCTGTTAGATGGTTAGATCCACTCTCCTGTCGTCATTCCTCCTGATTGGCCATGTCGGAGAGCCTTCATAGTATGCGAGATGGGTGCAGTATGACTTTGTTCCTGTCCTGTTGTAAAACAAAACGTGATTGGTTGGAGTGAGAACGTGCTATGATTGGTCAGTGCAATGTGGCCGTTATACGACTGGCCTGAGTAGACGGTGGGCGGAGTCCAACTATTTGTGGATTTGTGTGCACTATTTTGACGCTAGAAATGTTTCAAAATCCACAAATGCACAGGACGCGATCCACAAATGAATGCAGGGCAGAGTTGTGTTTGTGACATAAAAACATATTTGTAAAAAAAAATGTATATATATATATTTGAAAATCTCATTTGATTTATTTGTCAATTTAATTTCTTTTTGTGAAACTACTAACATATATTTATGGATCTCATTCAACGCATTTGTAAATGTTATAAATCTCACTGCGTTCATTTATGGATCATAATCTATTTATTTGTAATTATGAAACAATTCTAACCCCATCGAATAATGACTGCGCAGCTCTGCAAATACAATCAACTCCACCAGTGGCAGACAATAACTCTGAACCCTTAACACAAACATGCCCATGCCTATTTTCCACTTTCCACCATTTGAGTGTGTGTGAGTTAGAGAAAAGACCAAGATAGCAACACGGGAAAAGTGCTTTAGGTTTGAGGTGCATTCATAGGTTAGCAAACGGCTTGAGCTAAGCCTTAGGTTATTTTGTTCTGCTGAACTTTTAGCTACCTTAAGTTGAACTCTGAATATGCTTGCTAATTATCAATCCTGCTTCATAACGTAACCTTCTGCATCATATGCACAGGCCTATTATTTTACATCCTAATAATCCTATCTTTTCACATATTATCTCTGAGCTTTGCACTTGAAGAGCCTTAATGGCAAGACCTCTGGCATTCACTTCCTGTTCATGTGTTTAAGCTTACAAGTTTAGCTACTCATTACAAAGTCTTGCTAATATTCTTGTGCAAGTTCTGACCCTTTGCCTATATAACTCTTGGATCATCATCATGTTGATATTTCATGCCTGATCATGTTTTCACCCTTGCCTGTTCTGCAGTTTTGATTATTGGGCTGTGTTTTGGATTTGTAAATAAATCCAAAATTCTCTGCGCATGGCTCCTAACCTACCTCCACATTCTGGTTCACTACAGAAGACTTCACATGGATCCAGCAGATGTTCAGGAGTTATGGTCTGCCATTGCCTCGCAAGGTCTATGCCTGGGAGCTCATGCTCAACAATTACAGCATATTTTTATCTCCTTGGAGGAGTTAATCCACGTTGGTCAATGCAATGCTCCTCCCTCCTAAGTTCTAAAGGCAAACATGAGTAACCAAGTACAGGCAACTAACCCAGAAATCAACGTGTCCAAGCCTCACGTAACCCTACCAGAAAAGTACAATGGGCCCTGGGTGAACACATAGGGTTCTTCCTTTGGTTCTCGCTCCTGTTCACCAACTCCTACTCACTCTACACCTGGGACATCAACAAAATAACTTTACCAATATCACTACTCACTGGAAGTGCTTTTGATTGAACCACCATCATTTATTATACCCAGGATCCTACAACTATCCTTCCAACAGTTTGAACGGGCATTCTGGGAAGTGTTTGATCAGCCTGTTTTATGGAAGAGATGCCAGGTAGCAGATATTATCAGTCAAGACAGGGAAAGCTGCTAACCCATCATGAGTACTGTCTTTCATCGTGGGTTGAATGAGAGTTTACAAACTAAATTAGCTTGCAAGGATGAGCAAATGCCCCTAAAATAAATTCATTTATCCGCCCATACAAACTAATAGTCTGCTAAGGACCAGAAAACTCCAACAAATTACCAGCCCTCAACTAATTGAGATAAATTGGAAATTAGAGAGGGATGCAATAGAGCTTGTTTATGCTGCTGTGCAATGTTATCAGTGGAGGGGAAGCTACATTAAGAGTAGTAAAGAGAACTAAGAGTACTAAAAGGACATTAGTATCAATATTGTCCCCAAAATACCTTTGACAAGGTGAGCATGCCCATTGCCTGTCTCTTTAAAAAATGCACTTCACCAGACTATTTGTCATGGTACTCTAAGTCAAGTGTAGATTCTGTGGCAGCTGATAAATTCACAGATGAGGAAGTAGGCAAGCAAATGAAATTCCCTGTCATCCCTTTTAAACACCCTTTTAGTATTCATGATACAGATGATGAACCCTTGGGCAATGAATAGCAGTGATGAGCACCATTCCCATAACCGTGCACACCAGACGTCTCCATTCTACTTGCATTACATTCCTGGTCACCAAATCCCTTTATAACTCCATAGTTCGGTGCATTTCCATTCATAATCCCTGCCTCTCATGGAGATCCCAGAGACTGATAAAGAGTGGTTAACTTAGTGGTTAACACGTTCACCTTGCACTTACAGGGTTGGGGGTTCAAATTCCGCCTTCACCCTGTGTGTGTGGAGCTTGCATATTCTCCTCGTGCTGCTGTTGTAGGCTGATTGGCATTTCCAAATGTTTTGTAGTGTGTGTGCGATTGTGCCCTGCAAAGGGTTGGTACCCTTCCCAAGGTGTCCCCGCTTCCCCGAGCTCCCTGGGACAGGCTCTAGGCTCCCCTGCAACCCAGTGTAGGATAACTGGTATGGAAAATGGATGGATGAATATAATTAAGCGATATTACACAAGCAAGAGTGCTGTTGTAGTGAATATCAACATGGCTGTGTATCAATTCGACTGTAGGTAATACACGATTGTGAGGAGTGTGATTTGGTTTTTATACAACAAAAAATTTATATTGAGAGGCTGACCCAATTTCATACCCGATATGGCCAAATATTTTGTTTGTTATTTTTGCTCCATCAATAAAATAGTTCCCCAAGAAGCCACAGCTGGATAGAGTGTGTTGCCATGTAATTCACAATTCAATAGGTAAAACAGGAATACTTTCAATATCTTTGAACTTAGTATCTGTATCTTGAAATCTAGTATTTTTTAAAAAATAATGTTCTTTATTTCATTTTTACATGCCCATGTATTACTAGAGAATATTTCCTAAATGCATATGTTGAGAAGATACATTATTCTCAACTCACTTATTCTCCATTTGGCTTTTGATGCATGAATCTGATCCTTTAGATCATATACACACTAAACTCCCAGGACCCATTAAAGGGACCAGACTTGCATTACTCTTGTAACTACATACTTTTCTTATTATTTTTTACGGTATTTACTGAATAATTCATAGTAGTTACTTAGTAGTTATTTGCCTGTCATGCCCATGTTCCTAAATCAGTGAATCACACCTAATCAGTGGCATACTATATATCTTCAGCATAAGATAATGAAGTTATTTTCCCCCTGTTGCTAAGTGAAATGAACTGAACTGTCATAATAATGATAAGCTACAAAGTCTATGCAATGTGTAGTCATTTACATTGTGATACCCTAATTCACTACATCTTTATAGGGCGCCTACAGATATGTAGCATGCTAATTATTGTGATATAAATGAAATGAAAAACGAGATCCCTATGCTCTTTGGTTGTTAGTCAGTTTGGCCATACAGTCTTCAGTCTACATCATCTCTGAAAAGTTACGGTCAGTTATGCAAATCAGGGAACCATTTAAAATAAACAGACCCATTTAGCACTTATTCACTTTATGAACATAAATAATCTATTCAGGGGGGCACGGTGGCTTAGTGTTTAACACATTTGCCTCACATCTGAAGGGTTGGGGGTTTGATTCCCACCTCCACCTTGTGTGCGTGGAGTTTGCATGTTCTCCCTGTGCTCTGGGTGCTCTGGTTTCCTCCGCTAATCCAAAGACATGCATTGTACGCTGATTGGCATTTCCAAATTGTCTGTAGAGTGTCAACGGGTGTGTTATTATGTCCTGTGATGGGTTGGCATCCTGTCCAGGGTGTCCCCCGCCTTGTGCCCCAAGTTCCCTGGGATAGGCTCCATGCTCCCCCATGACCCTGTGTAGGATAAGTGGTACAGAGAATGGCTGGATGGATGGAATTCATCTATTCATATACTCTATTAGGCTCATTATTTACATTTGTACAATAATATTCTGGCTATTCAGTGGAGCCATACAGTTGTTTATACCTGAACTTTTCTCTAACAGAGCACATAGGGTCCAAAGTGACATACATTTATAGGTCTATTTGTTTTTGAGTTCGAGGTTTGACTTAAACCCTTTGCTTGCTTGTATATTTGACTAGTCAAATATACTAATAAGAAATCAATACTAAATATAATAAGATAGTGTTACAATATTATAGGATGTTATCCATCCATCCATTTTCTATGCCGCTTATCTTACAGGATGGACGTGGTGCCAATCCATCATAGGACACAATCACACACACATTCACACACTATGGACACTTTGGACATGACAATCAGCCTACCATCCATGACTGGGGGAGGAAACTGGAGTACCCGGAGGAAACCCCCGCAGCAGGGGGAGAACATGCTAACTCTGACCACACAGGGCCGCAGTGGGAATCGAACCCCCAACCCTTTACGTGTGAGGCGAACGTACTAATCACTAAACCACTATGCGCCCTAAAGGCTGTTGTAATAAGATAAAATTAGATCATTTTGCACTACTGTAACAAAAATAAAACATTGTGGACCCTCACAGACCCCACTTTGAGAGCCACTCAGTTCCAGGAATGTTTCTTTCCTTTTTTTTTGGTCTTCAGAATAGTAACTGAACTAGAAACAAGTAGTGAAGAAATCAATGATTAAACAGTGGGCGGGTTTCTTTAGTGGGTCACCTCAATCAGTAAGGGTCGAAGTACATCTGGGTTATAAGAAAGTCAGAGCTCTGCTTATACACGGGACATGAAAACTGCAATAAAAGGAAATGTTTTCTTTTTCTCCTCCAACCCCTGCTGCTGCTGCTGTCGCTGTCGCGCGTGAGCCGAATGATTTTTGACCGATTGCTGCATGTCGCGGGCGCGCGCACGCGTTAAGGAGTCGCGCGCAACAAAGCAGCAGCCACACAAGAGAGAGAGAGAGAGAGAGAGAGAGAGAGAGAGAGAAGCCCGAATATCCAGCAACTGTCCAATATAAAACCAACTTGACCGCGGGGAAACCTGTAGACTGAAATATGCAGCCGCTGAGGGACACGACAAGAAACCAGATGTGCGATGTCCAGATGCGTTTTCCAAGATAACCAAACCGTGGTCTTCACACTTATTTCGTTTTCTTACTTTTTATTTACAGTCTTTATGGTGATACGTAACTCGTACACAGACTGGCGCGGTTGGAGACGATGGAGGACTTTATGAACGCGAACTTCTCCAACTTTTCCAGGCAGGAGAACTCCGGGTCTTCGGGCGGCTCTCAGGCGCTGCGCTTCTTGATCTCGCTCATTTACGCGTTTGTGTGCGCCTTGGGTCTGGTGGGCAACGTGCTGGTGTTTTTCCTGATGAGGTCGCGTCAGGGAAGGAGGCCGTCCACGATCAACCTGTTCATCATGAACCTAGCGGCTACCGACTTCCAGTTCGTGCTGGTCATGCCATTCTGGGCCGTGGAAATTGCGCGTGATTTCAGCTGGCCGTTCGGACACATCATGTGCAAAGTGGTGCAATCAGTCACGGTGATGAACATGTACGCGAGCGTGTTCTTCCTCACGGCCATGAGCATCACGCGCTACTCGGCCGTCGCGTCGGCACTGAAGGACCGCAGTCGGCACTGTGCGTGCCCAGGCCGCTGGGCCAGCGCGCTGCTTTGGCTCCTCGCCACGATCGCCACAACACCGACCATCATCTTCTCCGCGCAAAAGAAAGTGTTCGGTGATAACCTGTGCTTGATAAGTTTCCCCAGCAACCACTTGCTCGGTTTGTACCACCTCCAGAAAATTTTAATCGGCTTCGTTTTCCCCATGCTGATCGTGTGCGTCTGCTACGTGCTGCTCCTGCGCTTCCTGAGTCTCCGCAGCATGAACAACAACCTTCTCAGGCGCAAATCAAGGGTCACTCGGTCAGTGACAGTCGTCGTGCTGTCGTTTTTCATCTGCTGGATGCCAAACCAAGCCGTGACGTTCTGGGGCGTCCTGGTAAAGCTGGACGTCGTGAACTTTGACCGTGCGTACTACTTTGTCCAGACGTACATTTTCCCAGTGGCGTCTTGCCTGGCGCACGCCAACAGTTGCTTAAATCCGGTCTTGTACTGCCTCACGAGAAGGGAGTTTAGGAAAATGCTCAAAGACTTGTTTTGGAGGATTTCCTCTCCGTCGATGTCGAACAGCTGCCAGATTCGCCCGTTCTCCGGTAGTGGTAAAGGAGAGCGCGAGGACAGCCAGGCAGTGATTCCACTCAATGTAGTAGATCGCGAGCAGTACAGACTGTCTCTGTTTAATGCTCAGTGCGACACCAGCCCTACAGTTAATGGCTCGCTGTGACATAAAGGTAAAATAATGCACAAGGATCGAAATTACAGGCATACAGTTTGGCTACTGCGTCCTGTGTGCATGCAAACGTGCAGTGTTAAAGTATTGAATTAACACTTACTATATTGTAATTAGATCTACTCCCTCCAGTGAAGAGGCCCGTGTGGCCAATCAGCACACACATGCTCTTAATTAACACATAAAAGCATTCAGTCTATTTTTTTTATCAGAGTAACACGCGCAGTGCGCATTTGTGTCCACACTGACTTGTATAAATTGCTTATTGCTACTTTAACACCGTAGACGTGAACTGAAAAGTTTGGATGTTATTTGAAAATACTAAATATGTATATATTGTACATTTTCACTAGTGGTGTACACACCCACACACCCACACCCACACACACACACACACACGTGTGTGTGCGCACGGAACCTGTTTTGTTGTACAGTGAAATGTTAATAAACCCATGCTTGAACTCACAGGCATCGTTTACATCACATTCGTATTCAAAAGAAACGTTTACTAACTAAATTTGGCGAACAATTATATTCAGTGTTGTGTAAATGTCCTGAACCGTGTCCTAGTGTTTACCATTTAAAACAGACCTACATTTTTATTAATTTCTCTTTTTTTGTCTGTGAAATTCAGTATGTTCTTCAGTTTTTAAGCTTCTGCCTTGTGTCATAAAAGTGTACATATGCTCTTAATAATCTGTTGGTTATGCCCCAAAGGAAATGAATGTACACACTCTGACTAGGCTTCTGATTGTAATGTGAGTAATAAAGTCTTATCTTATCGAGGCGATGTTTGGTTTTTCCATAAACTCGATTAAATCGTGGTTACTAAAGGCTTTCGCAAAGTTGTTATTCCATCTAATTAACATTTTCCACAGAGCTGTGGTTTTAATGGACTGAATGCTAGAGTGTACATTGACATAGTAGGTTTTATTGTTTAAACAGACATACACAGCAAAAACATGCCAGATGAGAACCTTTTTAATGAGGGATGACTACAGTAAGGATGATGAATTAAGGTATGAACGGTAGAATATGGTCCATGGACTTTGGATTATTGTTAGCAGATACATCAAAACAACAAATACTACTATACAAAGTACACTAATAAAAGGTTGAACTGAATTATTTTTACCCTAAACTAGTCTTCTGTCATGAATCATAAACATCTTACACATTTTGAAAATTCAGAAAACATGTCTTCTGACATTTTACAAACATTCCAGATCCTGATTCTGACCTTCACAGACAAACCGCCAACAAGTGTTCATTCCCTAAAAGATCCCACGTTTGGTTAATGATTTAACCAAGTACCTTCCTGACAGGTACTTATCAGTAAAGGTGCTATTCTGTATGTGTGTGTCTCTGTGTGTATTAATATTGTTTATACTACCAGGATTACTAGCACGGTGACAGTAATGTAATGCCTATTATAAGATTTAGTGCTTGATTAGTAGCGTGCTGTCTATTAGACTTCGTTTTTGTCTTCAGATTGCGTAAGTAATAACCATAAAAAAAGGTGAAGCAAAAGTATTAAAATGATTAGTCTTTGAAAAAAAAGGGTAATTTTCTTTCTTGCCCCATTCCCTCCATCTATTATTTACACTCACACCTGGATCTACAAGCATGTAAAGAGTTGTCGGTTGTTTCTATAAATCATGGTGATAACTGAGGTGACTGTAATGTTGTTTTTACACACACACACACACACACACACACACACACACACAATTTCTTCAATAAGTGCACAAATATTCATTCATTTTTTACACCATGGATGTGGCACCAGTTGATCACCATAGCACAGAATTTCATATACAAGAAAGAAAAATATGAAGTGATATTTTCTGATCATCACTGTCCACTTATGAACCCAAAATACTGTTCCAAATACTGCACACCCGCTGTCCTTGTGCCTTTGAGAATGTTGCCAGCTGATGTTTCTATGTCAACTAGATATGAAAAAAATACCAAGAAATCTGAAGCTTAAAATAATCATACAAGCCAGTTTTTTGTTGTTGTTGTTCCATTGAAATACAACAGTTTCTGTAGTGCTTTTTTTTTTTTTTTAACTATAACATTATGGTTGTTTTGTTCTAAATCCAGTTATTTGTCTCATTTGGCTTTGACACACTTTTGACTGGGGGGCATGGTGAATTAATGGTTAGCACATTTGCTTCACACCTCCTGGGTTGGGGGTTCCATTCCCATCTCCATTCCCAGTTTGCATGTTCTCCCTGTGCTTCAGGGGTGCGGGGGTTGGGGGGGCTAGGTTCCTCCGGGTACTCCGGCTTCCTTCCCCAGTTCAAAGACATGCGTTTTAGGCTGATTGACATCTCTAAATTGTCCATGGTGTGTGTGCATGGTATATATATATATATATATATATATATATATATATATATATATATATATATATATATGTTAGCTTGTTGATCTGTGACCTCATCTTCTACTACTTAGAGGATACAGTTGGCTTTGGTTTAGTGACGTTAATAGTTATGTTTTGCTAAAGTTTGATTACTATTTTAAAAAGTGAGACAATATTGTAAGGAAGATTAGGATGTCCAAAATGCTGTCTTCAAATACTACATTAAAAATACCACATTATTTGTATATATATTTTTTTTTAAATTGAACACTGGACATGATTCAGTCCCATAATTCCAATGGGGACAGGTGATGTGATGATGGAGTATATTCAGGTTATCAAATATTATTATACTTAGCTTAAGGTGGAAAACTAAATGTTCCTTTTTACATATCCAAAAATTATGCTTTATATTTATGCTGTATAATATAACCTGAAAAAGGATTCATCATGTACCAGGTTAGACATGCAATCATGGGAAATGTCATTTGGATTGCTGTCAAAGTGCGGAGTTCTTATTCTCTTGTTGGGATAACAGTTGTTTAAGTTTCCACAGCTATAGCTGTGCCACATTTCCGCTCAGAGAACCACATGCTATCATTTATGGGGGAAGGCTTGCTGAAAGAGACGAGGATAGTACAAACTTCCACTTTGACAGTGTTTATAAGTGACAAGAAGAATTATGTGTGTACTCAGTATCAAGTAGATAATTACTGCTTACATAATTAAAAAGAGTTATGGCTCTACTACAACGATAAACATTTCTATGGAAAATCGTATCCTTCAACTAGTCAGTATTACGCTTGTACTCTATCCTGACTTTGCTTTCCTTTGCCAACTAGAGTGTAGGGCTTTAGTAACATTTATTGGTCAAAATTCTTAAACATTATGATTGTTTATGACTTTGTGACAGGATATTAGAGGATACACAAGGTGCTTTCAGTTCAGTCTTTGATCAGCTGATGTATGTGATATTTAATATAAAAAAAGACTATATTTAATATCTATATATGATATTTGTAGTACCCAATTCAATATGGTAGTATTGTAGTATAATATATATATATATATTATAAGTGAAATTTCTGTTTGTCAAAAACTTGTTCAGTTTATGTCTCATAAATAAATAAAATAGTTGTTTGGGAGAGGGTGTTTATTTTTTTCCTGAATATATATATATATATATATATATATATATATATATATATATATATATATATATATATATATATATATATATATACACATACACACACACACACTTCTTAGTTACTGATTTGAAAGAACATTCAATTGAAAGTGGTATTTTGTATTTTGATACATACAAATACAACAAATATATTGCAGTTAATACTGCAATACTGACATTTGTCTGTATTTATTTCTGTATTTATGTATGTTTATTCTGAGGTTTTAATTCCTGTTCTGTTTTGGTATTAGCCACTTCTACTTTTATTAAAAAGATCAGTTTGTATAGGTTCCAGGTAAAATTCAAGGAAGACTACAAGGCAGGACAAAGAGAAACCGTTATCTTACCGTCAGACCATTAGGCCTGAAAATTGTGTTTTAAGACGTGTAAGTTTTCACAAGTGAAACTGGAGCCTTAGTTATCAGCTGCTTAAGAATATCGGCTTCAGGAATTGAAAGGATTTCTTTCGTTTATTTTTTGTATTTTGCGTGTGCTTGAATAATGCTGTACTTGTTTACGGACTTCTAGCCTCGCACACTGACGACTAGGAACTTCTCCTCCTGCATTATAGATACAAGGAAAGGCCATTTTGGACCTTGTCTCTAAAATGTTAAAAGTGTATATCATGATCTGATCAAATGCAGGAGGTGTAGTACCATCTGGAACCCATGGCTGAAAGATATTGCAGGAGGAGGAAAGGTCACCTGAGATCAGTAATCATTTAAACACCATCTTTGATCGTTAACTGCTTAAAGCGCTTCAGTAACACCTGTTTTATACACAAACCACCTCGCCATTTTGTTCTTTACCTTGGCACCTGTTAAAATGCTTTTAAAAGCTTCGTTTTGCAGTGAATGTGGTTTAAAAGGCAAACACACTTTCATTCTCAAAGAAAGACATCTGGCATGTGACTGTTAGGCTACTTATTACTTGTTTGAGGATAACAGCTTCATTTTGTCCAAACATAGCTAAGTCGATGTCAATTCAGAATGTTGAAATTTTATTCAGCAGTGAAAACATACTGACCTTCTGACCTGAGAAACAGTTCACTAGAACTTATTTTGGATAAAACATCAAGTTGGGTAACACCAACAAAAAGTCATGTATGCACTAGCCAGAAAAGTCCTCTCATATTGTTTTCAGTGTGGTAGTTCTATGCTTATATAATGCAGGACTTTAGCATTAATAACAGTGTGACATATTCACGTCATCTTTTCCTTTCAATAGGTATGTTGACACTATTACATTCCAAACACTTGGAATGTAATAGCATCAACATACTAAGTCAAAGGACTAAGTCTTTTGACTGGTTCAGCTCATAAAACCTTCTAGTATGATTTTAAAATTGTTATCACAATCAACCCCCATGGATTCTCCAGTTGTATGAAAGCAAAATTGTAATAATGCAGCTTGGTTAATAGTGTTATAAGTGTTGTACATTAGAAATATACACTTACTAGCCACTTTAATAGGAACACATATACACCTGCTCATTCACGCAATTAATCAGCCAATCATTTGGCAGCAGAGCAATGCATAAAATCATGCAGAAACAGGCCAAGAGCTTTAGATAATGTTCACATCAAACATCGGAGTGGGGGAATATGTGATCTCAGTGCTTTTGACATTTTTTGGCAATGTTGATGGTGCCAGACAGGCTGGTTTGAGTATTTCATAAATTCCTAATCTCCTGGGATTTTCATGCACAACAGTCTTTAGTATTTTTCACAGATTGGTGAGACAAACAAACATAAAAAAAAAAAACACGGTGAGCAGCAGTTCTGTGGCAGAAATACATTGTTTATAAGTGAGATTAATGTAATAAATATGTGATGAAGTAATATAAAAATGAAAATGAAAACATATACTATACGACCAAATGTTTGTGGACACCTGAACATCACACCCATATCAGCTTCTGAACATCCCATTCTAGATTTAGTCCACCTTTTGCTGTTATAATAACCTCCACTCTTCTGGGAAGGATTTTGGAGTGTGGTTGTGGGGATTCAGGTCATCCCAAAGGTGTTCAGTGGGGTTGAGGTCATGGTTCTGTGCAGGACACTTGAGTTCTTTCACTGCAAATTTGACCTTGCTGTTATATTGACTCTGTTTGGATCAATTCTACAATCTAATCAGTTTATCTGCAGTTTACGATGATAATTCCACAGAAATCCTACAATCATTGAACCACTGATTTCACCACCTAGTGGAGGAGGCATAGAAATACACTCACTGAACACTTTATTAGGAACGCTATACTAAAGCTGGTTAGGGCCTGACTTTGCTCTCAAAATAGCCTCAATTCTTCATGGCATGGATTCCACAAGATGTTGGAAACGTTCCTTTGAGATTCTGGTCCATGTTGATATGATTGCTTCACGCAATTCCTGCAGATTTTTCAGGTGCACTTTCATGCTGTGACTCTCCCGTTCTACCACGTCCCAAAGGTGATCCACTGGATTCAGATCCGGTGACTGGGAAGGCCACTAAAGAACATTGAACTCAATGTCATGTTCATGAAACCAGTTTGAGACGACTTTTGCTTTGTGACATGGTGCATTTAGTAGATGGGTAAATTGTGACCATGTAGGGATGCACATGGTCAACAACAATACTCAAATAATCTGTGGCATTCAAGCGATGATTGTTTAGTATTAATGAGCCCAAAGTGTCCCAAGAATACATTCCCTACACCATTACACCACCTCCACCAGCCTGGTAGGCTGGGTCCATGGATTCATGCTGTTGGTGCCAAATTCTGACCCTACCATCTGTGTGCCTCAACATCCATATACGTAACATTTTATCCTAATAATTAGCGTGTGACGTGCATAAGAATATGGACAGATTACTTAAAAGAAAAGCTCCAGATGCTTCTGGAACATCAACTTCATCCTCATGTAGTTAAAGCCTTGTTTATACTTTTTCCCGGCTCCGCAGCGCGAGCCTCCATTAACAGCGCGCGCACCTGCACAATCGCACGAGGCGTTTATACTTGATGCGCTCGCGGTTGTAATATTCTTTGAAACGAAAGGGGGCGACTCCGAGTAATCGTCCTATAAACCAAAAGGAAATAGCTCAGAGAAGTAGTTTGTCGGAATAACCACAGCAACGCTTACAAACATGGCGTCTCGCGTGGAGTTGCTGAATGCTGAAGAGGAATTGTCGTGTTTGTTGTTGACGATGTTTGTTTTCAATAAACTTCACTAAAACCCACAGTATGAAAGACAGAGTCATATAAGAATCATATACAACCCAGTAAACCTTGAGATTATCACTTGTCACATTACAACAAAATATAGCTATAAATATGAGAACATGTATAAAACTAAATTGAACAACCTCAATTTAAAAAAAAAATATTTTATTAATTTAATGAAGATTTTTTTTATTATTATTAAACACTGACCTTTACTGTCATTAAATATACTTATTATTTCTTGTAGGTTCATTTTGTAAATGTGAGCAATTACTATAGACATCAGCAAAAAGTGGGATCTTCCTACAAATGTCCTTTCTTACATTTACACTTACTTACATTTATTATTTTTAATTAATTTATTTTTTAAGTATCGATACATACCTGTTCACATGCTCATAAATGACTATTGGGCTCTGTACCTGCTTTTGTTCGAACTTTTCTTTTGAAATATTTTCTTGAGCTCAACCGGAAGTGAACAACAGAACTAGTTTTTCTGCTACTAACTCCGGAAACTGCTAGCTTAGCTTTGTGGCAGTTTAATATAAAGGTTAAACGTGTACGTGTTGTGTTTGCGGTTTTGTTTCTTTTATAGCGAAAACTCACGAACACAATTCGATACCGTTAATACGTTAATACGTTAATACGTTAATACGCAGAGCGCTTAGGAAGGACCAACAGGAAGTCTTCCTGTGTCGAGTCACCTGTAGTTAGCTGGCTAAGAACATCATTAACGTTAGCTAGCTAGCTGTCTAAATGCTTATACAGTCTCTAAACGGAGGGAAGCAGTGTATGTGATGGATATTTTTATTGTAATGTGTGCTTTGGCTTGAGAGTATTCAGTGTGGAGAGTGTAACCCTGCCAGGTTTGTTGACATCTCAGACTAGTTAACAGTATTATTATTATTATTATTATTATTATTATTATTTGTGTCGGTTTGTTAGGAGTTAGCATGCAGTCATGCGTCAAATCGAGCACATGAGGATGTTTCTCATGAGCTTGTGAGCTCAGACTGACTTTTTAATGGGAGCCGAGCCGCGTTTTTGTCAGACCTGTGGGCGATACTCACGCAGACGGAAGAAGAACCGGCGGCCCGAATGGAGTCGTTGGCAAGCTACGTTTATAAAGCGGCCAGTGAAGGCAGAGTCCTGACCCTAGCTGCTCTTTTACTCAACCATTCTGCCTTGGAGACTCGGTACCTGTTGGACTATGTAACCCAGCTGGCTGGTCAACGCTCCACTCCTCTCATCATAGCAGCAAGGAACGGCCATGACAAAGTGGTCCGGCTCCTTCTGGACCACTA
This sequence comes from Ictalurus furcatus, assembly GCF_023375685.1. Lineage (NCBI taxonomy): Eukaryota > Metazoa > Chordata > Actinopteri > Siluriformes > Ictaluridae > Ictalurus > Ictalurus furcatus. The sequence goes on from NC_071268.1 coordinate 22,504,173, forward strand.
CAGAGTGGACACTGAGCAGACTGGGACAGTCAGGTTTGACGGGTAAGAGCACTATAATGTTTACAGCTCGATCGATACTGGATTTTACTGATACCGATACTGATAACTAAGTTGTGGCGGTACCGACCTGCTTATAATCAAACGGTAGTTTTTAAAATTGATACTGAATGAAAACACAACACTCAGTGTAAAGTACTGCTGAGCTTTATTTAAAAAATAAACATTACTGCCTGTACCATGAAAATGTACTGTGTGTATATATACACATGTATATGTGTGTGTGTGTGTGTAATTAATATATATATATATATATATATAGACATGGAGATATGGGGTGGCCCTAATCCAAACTGAACCAAAAAGTAGCACCCCACATAACAAATAAAAAGTGAGGCATCCAAAATAATTATTAAAAAAAACACTTCAAATAACACAACACAGTTTGTCAGTGATAGATTTTATTTGGCCTCTAGAGGCCGCTCTCGTACTTGTATAAGGACAGCGGACCCTTCTCAGCCGCTCACACTATGGATGCAACTGGGGAAACTATTGGTGTGGATTTTTGTGATCTTTAATAATATTGAACGAATAGCTCATGTACAGATTTCCTAGTTCTTGATGAATTAATCTGACTTTGAAGAATGAACAATCACAAATTCCTTTCCTCGCTCTGTACCCTTTTCTCCAGGTATGTAATCGACGGAGCCACGGCGCTCTGGTGCGCAGCAGGTGCTGGACACTTCGAAGTCGTGCGGCTTCTTGTGTCTCACAACGCCAACGTAAACCACACCACCCTGACCAACTCCACCCCTCTCAGGGCAGCCTGCTTCGACGGTCGGCTAGACATCGTGCGCTACCTGGTGGAACATAACGCCGACATCAGCATTGCCAATAAGTACGACAATACCTGCTTGATGATAGCTGCTTATAAGGGACACCCAGACGTCGTGCGCTTTTTGCTTGAGGAAAACGCCGACCCAAACGCGAAGGCCCACTGTGGCGCCACGGCGCTGCACTTCGCCGCTGAGGCTGGCCATCTGGAAATCGTGAAGGAGCTGGTGCGATGTCAGGCAGCCATGGTGGTGAACGGCCACGGCATGACGCCGCTCAAAGTGGCGGCAGAAAGCTGCAAGGCAGACGTTGTCGAGTTGCTTCTGTCGCATGCTGACTGTGACTCTCACAGCCGTATCGAAGCGTTGGAGCTGCTCGGAGCTTCCTTTGCTAACGACCGTGAGAATTATGACATCCTCAAGACATACCATTACTTGTATCTGGCCATGCTGGAGCGCTACCGCAACCCTGAAAGGGTCATTGCCAAAGAGCTCCCACCACCCGTGGAAGCTTACGGTGGCCGCATGGAGTGTAGGACCCCTCAGGATCTGGAGGCCATCAGGCAGGACCGTGACGCGCTACACATGGAAGGTCTGATGGTCCGTGAACGCATCCTTGGATCGGACAGCGTAGACGTTTCGCATCCCATCATATACCGTGGTGCCGTCTATGCCGACAACATGGAGTTTGAACAGTGCATTAAGCTGTGGCTACATGCCTTGCACCTGCGCCAACGAAGCAACCGTAACACGCACAAGGACCTCTTGCGCTTTGCACAAGTTTTTTCACAGATGGTACACCTGAAGGAGCCAGTTCAGGCGCCCGATGTCGAGCAGGTGTTGTGCTGCAGTGTCTTGGAGATCCGGCGCAGCATGGCGCGCTTGGAAACGGCCTCCGAGGCTGAACGTCCAGCCTGCTCTGACAGCTATGAGTCAAACATTTTTACATTTCTCTACCTGGTGTGCATCTCCACCAAGACGCAGTGCGACAACGAGGACCGTGCACGCATCAACAAGCAAATTTACGATCTAATCCGACTCGACCCACGCACCCGAGAAGGCTCGTCGCTGCTCCACCTGGCCGCCAGCTCCAGCACTCCAGTGGATGATTTCCACACGAACGATGTGTGCAGCTTCCCCAATGCGCAAGTCACTAAGATACTGCTGGACTGTGGCGCACAGGTGAACTGCGTAGATAATGAAGGAAACAGTCCTCTGCACCTCATCGTGCAGTACAATCGGCCCATCAGTGACTTCCTCACCCTGCACGCCATCATCATCAGTCTAGTGGAGGCCGGAGCTCACACTGACATGACCAACAAGCAGAAGAAGACGCCGTTGGAGAAGAGCACCACGGGTGTCTCGGAGATCCTCCTGAAAACGCAGATGAAAATGAGTCTAAAGTGCCTGGCTGCTCGGGCCGTCCGTCAGCATCACATCCTCTACCGAAACCAGATTCCTAAAAGCCTAGAGGAGTTTGTTGAGTTTCATTAATCTATTATATTTCTTTCAGTTTCTGAAGTTTTTAGCTGATCTGATGGTGCTGGTTATTCTTGATCAAGTTTTTTTTTTTTTTTTTTTTTAAAACAACAAACTCTCTTCCCCTTTGTTAAAAGTGCTCGTCACATGGATCTAAAAATGACCTTCACACTCATATGCATCTGATGTACAGATTTATCTAGACTGATCCCCCACCCCGGCCATCGTTTACACTCACTTCATACAAAGTAATGGGGTGCAACATACGATATTGAAATAACCACTCAGTGCATTTTGGGGGCCATAGCTAAGGAACTGAAATGAAACTGTCGTTTTTATGTGAATGACAAAATCCCCAGAGAGAACAGCTTTTTACTGACTGCACTTTGCGTAGGATGATTTCGTTAATTTTGTTTTATTAACATATTTTATTAAAAAATTATTTAAAACATAAGATCTATTTTCTAAGGAATCTTTAGCAGATTGGTGTACTAAAATTGAAACTTTCTTTGCCAGGCTGTACACAAATTTCTTTTATAAATAAATACACTAAGCTGTGCCTCTGATGGGTTCTTTTACATTTTTTTTTTACTTTTTTTTTTTTTTTAGTTCTTTCATTTTTCAACGTTTCCCATCATGCCATTGTAAAGTCATTTGATATCTACATGACCGTGTGCTGCTGTGCCTTGTCCTGGATGGTGCTTGGATCTTTTCATTAAAGTCTGAGAAGCAACATCATGTTGCATGTGGATCTCTGTGCAAGGAAGAGGCGGAGTCTGCAAACTTTGACTTTAAATGTTGAGTCTTTGCTTTCTGTCTTTGAGAACTAGTGATTGTAACGAGGTTGTACTTTTTATTTTTAATCTAATGAACCGAGATTAAGCCAACATTAAATGTTTTGTCATCTCTTCTTTACACAGTCTGATTCAAGAGGTCATGTGTTCAGTTCATGTTCTCAGTAGCCATTTTATTAGGTACACCTTAGACTGTACGATAACGTGTGTTGTTTGTATACATCATCCATTCATATGATTTATACATATACATATATGTATGGAGAATGCAATGTGATGCAGTCCACCTTAAATTGGATTTTAAAAATGTGCTCACCTTGCTCAGGTAGCACAACGGATTTTAACCCTCTTACCCCTAAGTCCCCACAGTATTAGGTCCCATAACCCTATATTCCCCAGAGAAACAGCACGCCAACCCTGAGTTCCTGGGCCAAAATCAACATTTTAATTTTAACATTTTTAGGCCTTGAAACAACTTATAATAATGTATTTGTGTAATATTACTTTGAAAATGAAGCAGTTCAGTGTTTTACTAAACTTAGAGCACAATTCTTAACTAGAGAAATTACGAAAAAATGCTTGCTAAAATCCTTCTACTAATTTAGAAGTACCATACGAGCATCAGCGTGGTCAATGCCTTTATAAATAATAAATAAATAAATGCATTTTAGCGCCAAAAGTCAAGTTTCTGGTGATAATCAGACCAGCAGGTAGTGTTTTCACGAATGCACAGAAATGGTCCCGTTATGACTCCAGACCCCTGCAGTGTCGGTCTGACTGGTTGATGCTGAAGATGAAGACGGATCAGGGTCTGAATCAGGAGAGTTTGCGTCTCTATCAGTTTCAGTTTCGGTTTCGGTTTCAACATCGCCTGAACTTTCACTGCTGTCACTATCTAGAATCCTCGCTCTCGCCTGTGTGACTGTGTATGTTTTCTTTTTTTTCACTATTTTAGATGTACCTGTGTTCACTGTAGGTGTAACTTTAGCTGGAACACGATTAGCTTTTCGCTTTGGCATTTTTAGTTCACTTCTACTATTACACCTATATTCACGCTTGGATCAGCTTCATCGTAATGCCGGCGTAATAACGTAATCACGTCGTGACGTCATCAACCTTCCGGGTCAAAAAATAATAATTAAATAAGTAAGGAATCATAGCAGAGTAATGCCGGTACACTGGCCTTACGGGGATAACGTTTACACTGTAAATCCTCTATATCGGCCTTACGGGGATTTGGCATAGACGACCAAGCCGGTCTATCGTCCTTACGGGAATAGATCAAAGACGGGCAAGCCGGTTTTTCGGCCATACGGGGTAAGAGGGTTAAGTCTAAATTTGTTACAGATTCAAATTCGTGCCTTTTTTCCCCTCCGATGTCCAGATACTGGCTATGAGATCGGTGCCGTCTATTGCAATAACTATATTGGTCGGCATGTAAATCAAAACACCTGAATCTATAGTATGGAATAATACTAAATTTGTCCTTCATGTACAGTCCTGGGGGGAAAAGAAAAATGGTCCAAGTCCAAAATGCCAAAATATTAAGCTTTTAATAGTCTTATACAAATTATTGGTCAGGAAATTAGCAAGAATTAAACAAACAGATAAAGTAACTTTTGTAAGGGATATTTTTTCCCCTTTGATTTCTTTAAATGTTTAAACCTTTTTATTTTATTGATTTTATTTTAATTTGTACACTCAGAAATATGTTTGCCTGAATTTGACATCAAACATTTTAATCGTTCTCATGATTTTCCCTTCGAGTACTTGAAGACTACATAAGTAAATTTCCCAAACAGTTCACTGCAGTAAAAGTAAACAAGCACATGGTGCCACAGGAGGTCTCAGGAGTACCTTTGTTTAATTCTTGTTAATTGTCTGACCAATGATTTGTTGTTAAGACCATTAAAATGAAGACCATTTTGAACTTGGCCTATTTTATTTTATTTTTGCCCAGGAGTATATAAGCCTATTTGAAATTGTTAGTGTAGGTCGACCTAAAAATAAACAGCCAACCTACTTCATGCATTTGCTGTGATTGTAAGTATGTAAAAAAAGAACCCCCCCCCCCTTTTTTTATTAGGTGACCAATAACTAAGTGCTCACATGAGCAGTAAACTGACTTTCTGACTACAACAAGAGCATTTAAATAGCGCCGTTAAAATTGTACTAAAAAAGATCGTAGCCTAATAAGTAGAGCAGATGCAATGATGTGACTGTAATATTTAATAAGCTGCTTGTTAAATACTTACGTTATTGTTAAATGCTTTGAACGACTTTGAGTTTTTAACATGAAACGCATACTTTGGTTTTTAAGTAAAATATTAGCGTAATGACATCATAAATGTTCATCGCAAGCCATTGATTGTTGCTGTCTGCTTTTATTCCCTATAGCGGTGTAAACTGAGGCAAATTTCATATGATTCAATTATCCAATATAATATCTTCTCAGTCAAGACCAACACATCAACCTGTCCATCTTAGTGTTAACTCCAGGAGAATATACAACAGGCCTCTCACGCAGATATATTCTTTTAATTTAGTAAATTTAAGAAGAAGCCATTTCAAAATAACACCAACAAACAAACAAAAAATGAACCAACAACACAGTTATCCCAACAGTTGGCCTTTATTCTACCCAACAGTAGCTCATTGCCTTATCTTCTTGTGCTGTATCAAATAAAGTCGCTGTTAAATGTAAAATGTATGATTAAAAAGTGTGATATCTGCTTCACTTACAGTCATTAGATGGTAAATGTCAGCCTGAAGTAAAGAAGATGCATCCATGGAGGAAGTGAAGTTCCTTTAAGGTGCAATGGAACATCTCCATTAAAGCAGATATGTAATGTATTTTATATTACCTTGCCATAATTCATTCCAAAAGGAAATGTCTTTGTCACTGGTTAGTTACTAGTTCAAGTCTATATGTACAAGTGCATCCACATGAATTTATGCTACTGCAACTATTGAGCGATTATGTGCGATCACTACAATGCAAAACGCGTTCTAAATGATCTGTTTAAGCATTTGATTGTACTTCCATCTAGTACTGTACATTTGTTACATTTACAAATCCCACATTTCTTTTTAACTCTGTATTCTTAAAATAGCTAACAGATCTAAGGTCTTGTATTGTCAAGGCCTTGCAAGGTTTAAGAATTTGGTCATAAGTTACGACTCGTCAGAGATCCGCATCTTTACTGCATTCAAACGTTTTGGTCCTGTGAGAAAGTGGGAGGGCTCAGCAGTGCATGACGAATGTCAGATGGCCGGAGTTCTGCGAAGACGGACCCATGCTCCTGGAGCATCCCTGAGTTACAGCCTTGTGAAAGAAAGAGCACACCGTGGCTTTACCGCTGCTCTGTGGTCTTCTCATCTTTTTCACGTTGTCTCTCCCTGTGAAAGAATCCCAGCTACAGAAAAACAGACAGAGCCTATTGTGAGTTTTTCCCTAATGTGTACATATCCATTATGACTGACTTCAAAGACTAAGATGTAAGGCAGTGGTCACCAACCCTGTTCCCGGAGCTCTATCTTCCTGAAGACTTTAGCTCCAACCATAATCGTGTCCACCTGACCATCTAATCATGCCTTAAGAAGTTCTTGATCAACTAAAACAGGTGCTGTAGAGTTTGTGGTTGGACATGAAACCAGCAGGAAGGTAGATCTCCAGGAACATCTCAAGGAAGAGCATTGGTGAGCACTGAAGTAAGGAACAACACACTCCAGACCCTGCTGTTATACAAACAAAAGGCATGCAACAGCATGTTCTGGAGTGTGTTGTTCTGCTTAGACCACAGTGATTTGCCAACAATTACAATGTTTAATTTATTAATGAACACACCATGCATTATAATGGTTTCTGCTAGTTAGATTTAAACTTGTGGAACATCTGAGAAACAAGTTGTTCCAGTTCTCCCATGTTATAATGATAATGAGTCTTTATTGGTCACCTATACCTTATAGCACAGTGATTATAGCTTATAGCTGATTCCTCTCTCTCTCTCTCTCTCGGCTACTGAGTGCGCTTACAACTGATACTCCTTCCATAAATGTTAATGTCTCCTACCAAAGGACTTCACTACATCAGTTATAAGAATAACTTTGTTAAACAACAACCCATTTTACACAACAAATCTATTTATTATTAGATTATATGGAGCTTCTGCCCTGTGTATGAACCGTTACTATAGAAACAACAATACATTAGTGTATTAATATGAATTGTTCGTTACGACCTTTGCTGTTATACGAAAATAATGCACACCTACTGACCAATCAAATTCAAGCATTCAACCATGTTGTAGTATATATATACTCAGTTTCCACATAGCTTATAGTTATGTAGTTTTTGGTAACACATTTAAAAAAATATTATTAGCCCTTTTATCAGTTGGAACAAACATATTGGTCACTTTGTACACAGTTACCTGTCTGTTGCTATGAATAATTTGTCAGCCATTTTCTACCCTGTCCTATAGGAGTGGTGAACATTCTCAACACAGCAGTGACTGGCATTAGTGTTGCACTGGTACAAGTGTATCTGGCTCTGATAGAGTTTTTAAATACTGGGTATTTTACTGATCTGTTTATTAGACAAATCGACATTATTGTTGCACCTTGTAGGTGTACACCAAGAGACTATAATTTTTGTCTTATCCATATGCATGTCACTGAGATCATTAAACATTTAACACTGAGGTGTTTAAAACCCCCAACAGTGCTGCTGTACCTAATAGACCCATACCAGAGTAACACACACTGCTATGTCAGTGTTAATGTGGTGTGGTGAAAATAGTGTGATAAATATTTGGTTACCAGTTACTATATTAGTCCTTGGTAAAGGGGGACTGACTAACTGCAAAGCAATAGATGGGTTACAGTCATCAATTCTACTCTACATGCAGGTTTACCTGATTAATACAATATAATGGATGTTGTATAATAATGAATCAGGATAACATGCCTTCCAGAGAGCTAGTACCAGCAGAGCCAAAAGCTGTAGGCCTCCCAAAGTGCTTCCGATTATAATCCAGATGGGAATTCTGTAATCTTCATCCTTTCTAATCTCCAGAATTATCTGCACACAAGACAAGACAAAAATAAATGCTTAATCCTGGATATACAGTATGTGCATATATGGATGTATGAAAAAAAGGCTGAGTCTATATATATATATATATATATATATATATATATATATATATATATATATATATATATATATATATATATATATATATAATATAGTGGGGGAGATAAGTATTGGACATGTCAACATTTCTGTTGCCTATCCCAGGGAACTCGGGGCACAAGGTGGGGATACCCTGGACACAGTACCAACACACATTCACACACTATGGACAAATTTTAAATGCCAGTCAGACTACAGTGCATTCGGGGAAACCCCCGAAGCACAGGGAGAACATGCAAACTCCACACACACAGGGTGGCGGTGGGAATTGAACCCCCAACCCTGGAGGTGTGAGCCACTGTGCCCCCTATTATTATTATTATTATTATTGGGTGATCTTGTTAGGGAATGTAACTCTCTTTTTATTGTAAACATGTTCAATATTATTCAAGAAAGTAGACATACATGTGCACATATGATGAAAACTTTTATTCTCTATTATTATATGTTTTCATCCTTATTGTTTTACTACTTGGCGTTTATTAAATGCTTTACAGGGTTTGTTTGTGAATAGAATTATTTTGTAGTGCTCACATGTCTTGTAGGTCTTTCCTCATGCAGGAACACAGGGCTGTTTGGGCTCAACTCGATGGCTGCCATTATCACCAACTCCAAAGCCTTGAAGTTTATCTGGGCAAAACAGAAGTACTTTTTTTTCCCCACTCAAACTTTGTGTTGTTTGGTTTTATGGGTGATTGCTTTCCACACCCTTTTTCTTTCAAGTGATTTGCTGCACTCAAAATATTTTACATTACTATTTTACATAAGGATCAGAGGAATGGTAATTAAGATTGTTGATTCAAGCCTAGTTCACACTACATGATTTTAAACCCGATTTGCAAGTCGCTGAGCTTGCCGATAAAAACCCTTTTTGTAAAATCGTGAGCAGTCGGCGCTCGCCAATCGGCAGTCGATCGTTATGTGTGAACTATTCAACGACGCATCGAACAGCCTCGGCAACACATCACCGAGGCATCATCGACGCTAGACAGATATTTGGTATGCTAAATATCTGGAGCTGTCGGACAACTCCACATCCTGTGACGTGAAAAGTGTCGTCACTGGCAAGGATTGCGGCGATGAGCTAAAGCCAATGAGAGAGCAAACCATGGGGTGAGGTCACAGTGAGGAATAGAAACCCGCTAAACCTATGGCCTATAAACCATAAATTGAGAAGCACCTCCAACTCTCTCTCCAACTCTCTTTATAGCACACACAATCCCTGCTGCCCGCATGTGCTAATCCGTTCTTTTCCTTTTTGGGGGTTTCTTCAGCACAAATCATCTGCTCGCAAAAAAACAGCTCGCACCACTTGTTTGTATCCTACGTCCATCTTCAAATAAACAACACCTGTTTCTCACTTCATATATCAGTGTCACTTCTCGCATGTGTTTTCGTGACAAAACGTACTTTGGACACCAAATAGTCGTCGGCTGACAAAGCCGTTGTCAGATCGTGTCGTGCGTGACCCCCTGTCGCTGGGCAATCATGTAATGTGAACACCACAACGACTTCAAGACTTCCGATTACAAGACAGAAAGTCGTGTAGTCTGAACAGCACAGCGATCTGCCGACATTGAAAGTCGTGTAGTGTGAACTAGCCTAAGAGACTTCATATAACACTGCCAAGACCGGCTGGTAAAACGTGTTCTGAGAGTTGTGGTAATGGTAGCTCTTCTAGTAATTTCATTTCATAAGAACTTCAGTTGCCTTCTCGAGGTGGGGAAACTGTATAGCATTCTGGCACATAAAGTACACTAAACTAAATTAGGTATAGGACATCTTGCCCAAAATGTGCCATCCAAAAAGAAGTCTCGGTTATATATAATTTTGTTGATGTTGGAACATAGCTGGTATTTCACAAGCAACGTACAAAACAAACAAGAAAAACATGCGGATTCTTTAAAATGAGACCGATAACTTTCCTTATATTGACTTTACACTGACTTTCTAATAATTTACTACATTCTAGTAGTAGCAACACATCATTTTTGTTACGTAGCGTAGACGGAGACAAGCGCGGGCGAGCGGAGAGATGGCGTGTGACTGAACACAGGACGAGAATCGACTCGGGACAGAGCAGGTATGCTGTATATCAGGGACGTAGGCAAAAGCGTAGTGAGAGACGAGCGTGAAGTCGAGCACCAGGGAAAACACTTATAATGAAACCGGCTTGGTAATCAAACAGAGACTAGGCTGCTGAGCGGTTACTTCACAAGCGGGTCATGCTAGGGAGGCCCTTATATAACCTTAGGTGTGTACAGGTGTTCGTAATTAGAACTCCGGCGAACTCGAGCGCGGGTATGAGCGGGAAGTGTAGTCCTCCTCCGCCACGTCCCTGGGCGGCACTACACTTTGTGAGCCGCCGCGCCGATTTTGCCGTGTCTATCACGTATTTAATCAGATCTATCTGATTAAAAAAAAGCCGAAATAGTTGTTTCTTATATGAAATTAGAGACATCATCAGTCGGTATCATCAACAAGCAGAGAGAAGACACCGTGAGAAACGAGTACTGTTTAATGAGAAACATGATATTAGGGTTAGGGCTTGATCTGCCACACTGAACACATTAAAACCTCAATGAGCAAAGAGCAAATTTAATTTCTGAAAAGGAGCCACAATGCATTAAAGTCCAGCCGCTTACTTTCTGTAGCGTGTGGAGGTTTAGCCATCCTGCCACAGTCACTCTGATGTCTTGTTGGGGTAGAAGTATGAGCTTGCACTGTGCAGAAAAAGCTACAGCAGTCGACGAATTCTGTTTCAGTAAACAATAAATAGGGATACAGACGTGTAAATGACAGGGATTGCACTGGGACCTGAAGAGGCAGTACAGGAACAAATCAAGTAGTTTAGTCTTTTTGATTTATGGCCTACTAATTAAAATGATTATAAACACTTTTTTTCAGATCAGTTTTATCTCAGCTAAAAGGATTTTTGCACTTGCTAAACAGTAGCCAGTGTGGACAGGAGCTCTTCAGCTCTTTTTATCAAATCGATCTTTTTATCAAATACAATAAATAGATCATTACCAGCTGTGGTGTGAGCGAGAGGTCTTCATCTGAGGGCACATCTGTTACAGTGACGCGTGGAACTGTACACTGAGAGCCAGAGTTCTGGAGACAGCACAAATACACTGACTCTTACACTGTAAATCATTACTGAAAACCAAAGCACATACACATTAACTTAAAGTGATAGTTGACCCAAAAATGAAAATCCTGTCATCAATTACTCATCCTTATGTCATTCCAAACCTGTAAGACTTTCATTCATCTTCGGAACACAAATGAAGACATCTTTAATGAAACCTGGGAGATTTCTGTCCCTCCATTTACAGTCCATGTAACCAAAATTTTCAAGCTATGAAAAGTTCATAAAGGCATTGTAAAAGTAATCCATGTGACTCCAGTGGTTTAATCCCAGTTTTATGAAACAATACAAATGTTTGTGTGTACACAAAATATCTTTACTTCTGCATAGATCTCCGACGCACATTCACAAGAGAACCATGACGCATGTGAAAGCAGACAAAAAATGCAAGTCTTCCTCTATGTCAAAATCTGCAGACACTTTTTTTTATTTTATTTTTTTTATACACAAAGATTGTTTTAAGTGACTCAGTTTGTGTACAGCGTCCCTCTGCTGTAAACTGTGCAGTGCTTCCAGGTCCGGACGGTCTTGCTATATAACCGGACCCAAAAGCGCTGCACTGTTTACAGCAGAGGAAGAGGGACGCTGCAGATTTCGACATAGAGGAGGACTTGCATTTGTCCGCTCTCACGTCAACACAACACGCATACGTTGTGGTTCTCTTGTGAACGTGCATCGGAGATGAATGAGGAAGTGAAGATATTTTGTGAATAAAGACTAATTTTTAGTTTTATATCACTTCATAATGTTGAGATGAAACCACTGGAGTCACATGGATTGCTTTCACGATGCATTTATGAACTTTGTGGAGCTTGAAAGTTTTGTTTACATGGACTGTAAATGGAGGGAGAGAAATCTCCCGGGTTTCATTAAATAATGTGTTCATTTGTGTTCCTATTTACCAAAGGTGCCAGTGATAGTGGAGGGCACTGTAGGTATTTGACTGGAAACAAATAATTTAAAAATTAACTTTTATTCCATACCTGATCCACATTTATGTCTGAGATGTACAGGAGATGATTGCCCTTTTTAGTCACAGAAAAAACATCTACTGTGAGGAGCAGGTGAGTAACAGGGAACAGACCGAGGTTCTGGAGCTGCAGTGTAACATAAAAAAAAGGGTTTAAAAAACTGTATCACTGAGTGAGATCTTTTTGCGAAGTTGGCATAAAAACACACGAGCAACTTCACAGCAAAAGGAAGAAGAAGTTATTCCTACCTGATAGGACAGATTGAAGGTAGAGCCTGCATAGCCTAGATTAGGCACAGATTTAATTTCAAAGCGAAAAGGGCTGGAATCCCTGGATGATAAAAGTAGTCAAAAAAAAAAATCAAAAAACAGTGAGCTGCATAGATTAGCTTCTAGTATATGGTTTGTACTTATATAAAAGTGTGCACAGTGTACTTTCTCTTTGCTGCACTCACACTGAAAAAATTACTACTTTGCACATTTTGCACATTTGTTCATGATGATATCACTGGGAAGTAATGAATCGCTTCATGCTTGATAGGGCATGGTGTTACAGGAAAATAATCAGCGATGGGGTGGTCTGATGCGGCCCGACATGAAACAATATTACAGTTACAACCTCAAAGAGTTTTATTTTCCAATAACAGCACAACTCTTACTACGGAAATGATAATTTATTAGAACAAGCACATTAATAAAACCCCTAATATACTGTATTGTATAGTAGTGTATAAGATAGGTATATATAATGTAAGATGCTAAGGATAAGAACATAAACATAGGTAAGTTATGTGCTTCATCACTGACCCATAAGACAGTTGTTTAAAAAAAAAAAAAGAAAGTTCATTCATACATTGTCTTATTTCATATAGAAACACTGACAGAGATATTCATGACACAGTCAACTTTATTGTTCTGAATATGAATGTGTTATGTGTGGTTTATTACCTTGTAAAGAGGATATCAGCTTCATGCCTTAAAGGATGATGTATGTTATTGATGTTGTCTTCTGGGGTCACTTCTTCACCATTGCTAGAAAAAAAGAAAAATATTGTTTATCACAGCTAAACTTTTATGATGGATAAAATACACATTTAAAACATCCAAGTTTGCTCACCTGCCAATTCCCACCCATCAGCTAACTCCCTATTACCAACTAGGGGGTGAAGTTTAACACATGTTCCGCCAAAACATGTCAACCCAGCAAACTGCATCTTTTCAAACTACTGCTCACGCATCACAAGACAACTGAATGCGCATGGAAGAAAGTGCTATATACCCTGTTCTGCATACTGTACATGAGCTTACAGATGACCAGCGTCACTGCCAGGGGAGGGAGTTCACCCCTCCCACCCACTGCCAGTTTTGCTCCCTTGGCTCCTGGCTGTGGCATCATCAGGATTTGAACTCGCAACTCCTGACAATGACTATGTTTACATGCACATCAAATTCCCTTTAAGGTCTACATTCGGGTTGCAGAATACGATGTTTATATGCATAGAGGCATTGAAATATTCCTGTATACATGGTTGTTGTAAATACAGTATGCCATTCCTAAATACCTAGCCTACAGCTAAGCGTCTGTTAGCACGCACAATTCCTCGCGGACTGAGCATGCGCATATATCTCCTTTGAGTGGATTTTCTGAATAAGGTGTTTATATGCAACACATTTCCAATTAAAACAGGCATATTCAAGGGGTGGGAGTCAAAATTTGGGGAATCAGAATATTGTCTTAATCTCAATTGGGCAATCGTATTACGGTGTTTGCATGACTCTGTACAAGTCAATAGGGTGAATGCTTTTTCTGTTGCGCCGCTCAGTAGCCCATAAGATAAAATACACATTTAAGAAAAGTGGAGATCAATGTGACTTTTCTGTTTACTGTGTGAGTGCACTATTAAAACAATAATATATTCGTATTCACCTGGAGGCCTTTAGCAAAACTTGCATGTAATCCAGAAAGACTGATCTGCTAAACTCCAATTCCAACCGGAAGGTCACCTAGGATGAAGCACATTCAAACATATGCATACACACCCAAGGTAAATTAAGCAGCAATCTATATTGTTAAGCTTCTATATACAGTAGTAATGCACTTTTTGTTTTTCCAAGTCATGAGACAAAATAATTTGCTTTTACACACTCACAAAACACAAAGCTATCAAACAGTTTAATGACGTGTTTCACAAACAGGTTCATAGGACCCCCTGAAGATCCAGAATTTTGTTCTCCTTTAGATACCAATACAAATAAAGAAACAGAACCCGACACAGGTGTGTGGGAAGCCGTGAGAGTGTAAAAATGAGGACCTGGTTAGAAACTCTGTTTGGGAAAGTGTCTCCTCTATCACGGTTTATATAATTTGACACTAATGGCTCTGAAAATAATACATTGGGTATATTATACGTATATAATTAAAACTCACAGCACCAAAATTATTACGAATTCTGCAAGAACAAAGTAAGGCTTAACAGATTGAACATAAAATATGGAAAAGCAGAGTATAAGGAAAACATTATAATATGGAAAACATTACTGATCTACCACACTGCGGATAAATTAAACCTCACAGGTATAAATGAAATCCTTCGAAAGATAGATAGCTTATGTCTACTTGGAGAGATGAAACTGACTGGAAATTTGGCTGAAATTATTGTTAACCTTTCTAAGAATTATATACTTTCAAGGAATTTACGGATGACAGTCTAATAGATTAATGACCGTTTTCTCTGGACTGCGTCTTTGTTGATGTTCTACAGCTTTTGCTGCAGATCTTTTTATTATTAGCAAAGCCCTGGCCCTTTCCCATCATCAGCCAAGAACCATGTGGGGATATGCCGGTGACAGGCATGTTTATCATGCATACACTGAAGGCTGTATCTCATAATTTCCAAGAAAGAAAGAAAATGCCCCTGAACTTGGAATTCCTACTCAGGAATTTGGGATGGTATCCTCAGTCCTAAGTTCAGCACGTAACATCAAATCAACATGGCTGCTCACAGCATGAAGCAGTTTTTTTTAACCATTAAATGATTTATGTTGTATGTATGAGTATTTCCTTTAGATCAATCAACATACATACATGTTTGCTTGTTAAATCTATAACACTGATTATACAGGTCACTGTTTTGAGGACGTCAATATACATTATTCATCGCAGTTAGCTGGCTAGCTTGTTGCATACAAACATTCCGAGGTAAGTGGGATGCAGCATTTGTCTCACCTGAGCGAGAGACCTCATCAGTGGAGCACTGACATTGCAGTTCCTCTGGAGACTTATTCTTTCTGCTGCCTCACACTTGATTTCTACATCAGGAGGAGTCTGGAATGCAGGACACACTAGCATGTCACCTTGAATGACAAACCATGACACTTTATACTCCTAACTCAACATCCCTCCCTCAGTCTCTTCAAGGCAGTAGTTGAAGTCATGTGGTTGGACTGGCTGACCGATACACACAATAGGTATGTTTACATGCGCCCATTGTCGTCAATCTGAATGAATTCAGTCCAATTGCAGATTCGGAAAGTACTGTTTGTTATATGTGCCCTAAACATTGTAATCTGAGTCAAATATCCATTTACATGTGCACTACATATATTCCGAACAAAACTTCTGTGCAAGCGCAGAGCATCTGTTGTTGCGTTCCACTGCACTGTGCATGTGCGCAAGTTATTTTTTGAAGCCAACTTAGAAAATAGTCGGATTCAAGCATTTACATGGCTATTTTTTTTCCTATTTACCTGATTATTTCAGATCTACACCACCAAAATTTCAATCGGATCAAGCTCAATCAATTGATTGAGGTGCTGTGCATGTGTGTGTGTGGAAGCAAACCTTCACCATCAGGCTGGAGAAGTGCAGGTTCGCTGAATGAGAAATGTGAAGCTGTGTGTTGTAGGCATTTTCTCCTCTATTCTCCAGTCGAACCTCCACCAGCACTCTTCTCCTGCTGGTTTCCACCACACGCTCAGTGTTCCCCCTCGCCCCCTTCAGGCCACACAGTGGGCATGTAGCACACTGTCTCCAAGCACAGAACTGTCTGGAAACAAAAACAGAGACACATACAGTACAAGGCTACCAGGGAGAGCAGTGCACAGCGTAATGTATGTGCTTGTGTGTGAAAGATCACACAAAAACATTACTTCAGATCTGGTATGTGTGCTACAGATTTATCTTTGAGTGTGGTTCCACAACAACACACCTACGGTCCAGTAGGTCAGTGCTGCTCTGTAGCATCAAGTTAGGCGCACATCGATCATCTTCCTCACATCCATTCCAGAACGGCAGCTAAGGAAGGAAAATGTGAGGAAGAAACACCATTAATCTTACACTGCATTAAGCATAGCATTCCAGCAATGAACAATGTTTAGGTAACTTTAGCCATTTAAAGCTTATTTTAGCTGTGAGTCACCTCTGAACGTAGTGAGGTGGACCAACTATCATCCAGCACGGGGCCTTCATCAAGGTTCTGCAGTTCCACGTCCACATTGAATACTACTGGCCGAGTGTAATCGGCAGTTTCCTGTACACACAGTACACAGACTTTGATACACAAACCTGTTAAATCTGTTAAACCATGTAATGTAATAAATGATAAATTGCAAAAATTCTAAATATACAGAATTAAGATAAATATGTCTAGACTGGTATGGATTTGATATCCTTTTTAGTATTAACAAAGTGATAAACTTTGGGAATAGAATATATAAGTTAAGAGGTGATGTCAGACTCACATGCACATGGAAGTAAATGTGCTCACAGTGCGGTGTGTCTGGTAGAACAGTGATATTTGCAGAAGGCTGTCCTTCAGTGTAATCCAGTACTGCTCTGGGGCTGTAGCGTCTCTCTTCAAAAGCCCAGCTCTGTTTAAGAGCTTCAGAGACAAAGAGAGACAAAGAGAAACTCAAATGTGATAAGATGAATGCTTAATAACCACATTCTTGCTTAGTTAACTGGTGTATTTAACATGCATATGCAAAATTTGCAGCATATCCTACAGTTGTATTTATACTCAGCCAAAAAAATAAACGTCCTCTCACATTCAACTGCTTTTATTTCCAGAAAATTTCTTAACCCGTGTAAATATTTATATTAACATAAAAAATTCAACAACTGAGACATAAACTGAACAAGTTTCAGAGACATTTGATGAAGATAATTGTAATAATGAGTCCCTGAATAAAGGGACTCCAGCTGCTGTTAAAAGTAACAGTCAGTATCTGGTGTCCTCCAGCTGCTTTAAGTACTACGGTGCATCTCATCCTCATGGACTGCACCAGATTTGTCAGTACTTGCTGTGAGATGTTACTCCACTCTTCCACCAAGGCATTTGCAAGTTCTCGATCACGTCTGGGGGGGACACACGGTTACATGGAATTTTCCACTGCAAGGACAATCAACTGTCCTTCCTGTCTCCCTGTAGCACTGTCTTAGGCGTCTTACATTACAGACATTGGAGTTTATTGCTCTGGACACATCTGCAGTCCTCATGCCTCCCTGCAGCAGGCCTATGGCATGTTCACGCAGGTGAGCAGGAACCCTAGACATCTTTCTTCTGGTGTTTTTCAGAGTCAGTAGAAAGGTCTCTTTAGTGTCCTAAGTTATTGTAACTGTGACCTTAATTCCATACTGCCTGTAAACTGTTCGTGTCTTAAGGACTGTTCCACAGGGGCACGTGCAATAATTGTTTATGGTTCACTGAACAAGCATGAAAAACATTGTTTAAACCCTTTCCAATAAAGATCTGAAAAGCTTATTTTGATTTTACAAAATTATCTTTAAAATACAGTCTTTTTTCTTTTTCTTGTGAAGTGTATATATATATATATATATATATATATATATATATATATATATATATATATATATATATATATATATATATAAAATGTGAATAATAATGTGCAGGACCTAGAGGATTTTTCTGAAGAACAGTGGGCAGTTTAACTGCTCAGGACAAACAAGGGACTCATGAAGTACTCTCACAAAACATAAACACAGTTGTTGATCATCCAGGTAACAACACACAGTATTAAGAATCAATCATGTGTAAACTTTTGAACTGATTCATTTGTGTAAATTCAATTATTGTGTCTTGCGGCCTTTACATCCCATAGTACAAATCATATCATAAAAAATAAAATGCAATTTAATAAAAAAAAAAATTTTACATTTTGTAGATTCTCCAATGCCTATGCAAACGTATGACCTCAACTGTAAATCCAATGCATTTTCCAGAACACACACTAGTGTTATGTTCTACAGTTGCTATGGGTTGGGTAGTACAGTTAATTTAAAATTTGTATTTCTATTAACTGAATTTGGTGCCATATTTATACTGCCAAAAGTGAAAAAAGAGGGGGAAAAAAAATCACATTTAAAGACAGTAAAATATGCTCTGCCTACCTCTAAAGTGTCTGCAAAGTTAGGAACCAATAAGAATGAATGTACCTACAGTGGATATAAAAAGTCTACACACCCAGAAGTTAAATCATGTCAGAACCTTTTTCACCTTTATTATGAAATTGCAACAAATAAATATCAAGTGACAAACACCCAGAATTACAAAAAAACTTCCAACACGCAGCTTGCATAAGTGTGCACACCCTTTTATAATTGGGAATGTGGCAGTGTTCAGAATCTAACAATCACATTCAAACTCAGGTTAAACACTAATTAGTATACACCTGCCATCAATTAAAGTGACTGATTACCCCAAATAAAGTACAGCTTTTCCTATAGGATTTTCCTGACATCATCTTTCGTAACATCCAACTGGAAAAAACATGAGACACAAGAGCTTACAAAGCAGGTATGAGATCTCGTTGTGAAAAAATATCAATCAGGAGAGGGTTTCAAAAAAAATTCCAAGGCATTGGATATACCATGGACCACTGTAAAGACAATAACCAACAAGTGGAGAAAATATGGCATGACAGTGATATTACTGAGAACAGGATGTCCCTCTAAAATTGATGAGAAGATCAGGAGAAAACTGGTCAGGGAGGCTGCCAAGAGGCCTACGGCAACATTAAAAGAATTACAGCAATTTCTGGCCAGTACTGGTTGCTCCTTACATGTCACAGCACTCTCCTGAATTCTTCATTCTTCAATTCGTCATCTCTTGGCTATGGGGTTGGCTGGCAAGACGGAACCCTTTTTTATTTTAACAAAAATAAAAAAATTACACAAAATCCCAAAATCATGTGTTATTATGCGTTATGGTCTGATGAGACCAAAGTTGAACGTTTTGGCAATGATACCGAAAGATATGTTTGTCACAAAAAAACAAAGCACATTACAAAAAGAACACCATCCTGACAGTGAAGCATGGTGGTGGAAGCGTCATCCTTTAGGGCTGTTTTTCCTCAGCTGGAACTGGGGCTTTAATCATTGTGGCAAGAATAATGAATAGCTCCAAATACCAGTCAATTTTGGTACAAAACCTTAAGGCTTCTGCTAAAACTCTTAAAATGAAGAGGAATTTCACCTTTCAGCATGATAATGACCCAAAGCAAAGCTCCAGATCAACAAAGGAATGGCTTCACCAAAAGTCCAAGGTTTTGGAATGGCCCAGCCAGAGTCCAGACCTAAATCCAATCAAAAATCTGTGGATTGACCTGAAGAGAGCTGTGCACAGGAGATGCCCAGCCAACTTGACAGAATTAGAATGCTTTTGCAAGGAAGAATGGCAAAAGTCAATATAGATATCTACAAATATATGCATACAGATGTGCCAAACTGATTGACTCTTACCCAAAAGGATTGAATGCTGTGATAAAAACTAAAAGTGCTTCAACTAAGCATTAGTTTAGGGGTGTGCATACTTACACAACCAGGTTATTGTACTTTTTTTTCTTCTTTTTTCCCCCTAACATGATTCTTATTGTTTTTCACTTTAATTAATAGGTTAAAATTTCACAATAAAGGTAGAAAAGTTTTTTGTTTTTTTTATATATCCACTGTATACTTACTTTCGTATTTATTATTTACCACATATGCTCTACATGTTCACCCTTACGCTCTACGGATTTTCTCAGCAGCTGTATCACATTTTAGTGGATATTGCTCAACATAGTCCCATTGGTTCCTGACTTTTTAACATCCTGTACATTTATAACCTAATGTACTTATGGAAAAACGATATTACTGACAAATTTGAATGATTTTTAAGTTTACAATGAGAAATGAGTTATCACTTTGACCATAAGCATCTTTCATATCTTTCTCATCACATCTCATCAGCATTTAAAAACAAGCCTCATAATTATCCTGCCTGTTCACTGTACACTCTTACATTGATGAGAAAATGACATTTGACATGTATGGCATTACATTTAAGGGCTTTGCTCAAGGCCCCAGCAGTGGCAGCTTGGCAATGCCTGGATTTGAACTCACTACACAGCAAAATCACCAGTGTTGATTTAACACCCACAGTGTTGAATTCACACCCTACAGTGTTTATATAAGTCAACTGGACTCAAATAAACACTCCGGGTGTTAATTCAACACTAGGGATTTTACTGTGTACCTTCCAATCAGTAATCCAATGTCTTAAGCACTGAGCTTCCACTGCCCAAACTGCACTGCAGTGAAATAATCATGAGGACTGTGCTTTTGGCTAAATGCTTTATTCTTAATAACCTTTTATTAGGTCATTTATAAATGTTCAAACTTGTCATTTGTACTGAGATTGTAAGCTCTATTCTCTATTCTGTTGACGATGCAATAGTGCAGGATCCCTGCAGACAATCAGCGAGTCTGAGAGTATCTGATTAACTAACTGAATTGATTCGACTTGTGTCCATTTTGCTATAGCAACAATGCAAAAAATTACATCAGCAAGTGGAAATACCTTGAATATAGTCACATGTATCCAGTATTTCCTATTATAAGATCGCAACAAACCAAATATAATATTACGGAGCCTATTTCATGCCATGCCAAATTTGAAATTTGTTTGTTCTATTGGGAGATAAGGATTTTTTTAAAAAAAAGAAAAAAAAGAAGAATAAGAATAAGAAGGAAAATGATCTGCCAATAGAATATAATTACAAGCTTGCAATGAGTAATGATGTCTAGAACTATGTTTAATGATCTTATATTTGGTTACTTGTAATCCTATAATAAGAAATACCAGATACATTTACTATATGAAAGATATTTTAACTTTTTTTGCAGTGAACATCTCGATCAGACTTTAATTGCTTGAGAAAATCACACTTAGCTAGCAAGTTTACAGCCATAGAAGCAGTCTGACTATTTTTACTACCACGTTAATAAAACAGGCTCCTTAACTAATGAGACCTTTGCAAGCAGAAAGTTTAGAAAGAGTCCCAAATAAAAACATTTAAACATCATTTTGGTAAAATATATGTATGTTTTCATTAAAAAAAATAGAGATTTCAAATGATATTATTGGCAGAAAAACTACATTTTTGTCAAAGCCAGAGTTTGGGATGTTTTTCCAGAATTCATCTACAGTGAATAAATAAATAAATAAATTCGATTGAATATGCTATTATGTCATGGCTACCACTAAAGAGAGAGTTCTCCTTATTGTAATGGGGATTTTTTTTTTAAAATTTTGTTACTAAAATATCATCTAATAAAGGAAAAACTTCTGACTCAATTTCTCCAAAATGGATGATGGAACAGCTTAAATAATCTGTGTACTGATCCAGACTAAGAAAATGCCAGCCAAGTGTTAAGCCTGATATGAAAGAGTTGGAGAAAGTGATAAAGTGTGTGTGTGTGTGTGTGTGTGTGTGTGTGTGTGTGTGTATGAGGGAGACAGAGAGAAAGAGAGAGAGAGAGAGAGAGTTTCAGAAATTAGATCCAGATGAGGAGTGAGAGGGAGAGAAAAGGGACAGACGCTGTTTTACAGTGGTTTCTATGGCTGTGTTTTCTGTGGCTTAACACATTAAAATAAAATGAAAATCTTTCCATTATAAAAAAAATCCAAAAAACTGACCCTTCAAACACATCTGATGGAGATTTCACACAGCTGCAGTTCAGTGGAAAATACTACACAACTCTCTTGTCTGTGCTCACTTGTATACAAGCAGACAAGCAATCATTTCTATACTTTATGGCTAAATCTTTAAAGCAGACAGTAATAATTTAATTTGTCCTTGTGTTTCCAAGATATTTCTACAAAGATGAGTAACAGTGATTACATACCCACAGTTTGCGTATCTGGCATCGGGGTTCGTGCCTTTACGGTGATGCAGACTCTGGCTGCCATGCAGGTCACCTCTTTGCCTCCTCGCACGCAGTCTTTGTTGAACACATTTATCTTTGATGGCTCAAAGTGAACATCAAGGTGCACACGGACCATGCTGCGAGACCTGCTCGTTAAACCAGAAGCAAGCAGTAAAGAAAAACAGAAAAAAAAAACACTTTGTAGCCCTTACATTGAGCAGTGGTAAACAGTGGAGGTTAAGGCTCTGGGCTAATGATCACAAGGCTGTGAGTTCAACCCCTGGCTCTGTCAATCTGTTACTTCTAGCCCAGCTTAAACAACACCCTTAACTCTCTCTGCTCTACGGGTGCTGTGTCATGTCTGACCCCAGCTTAGATATATGAAATAAAGAATTTCAATTTACTGGACAATCAAGGCTGTCTTCTTCTTCAGCTATCAGTTTCTTTGAGCCAACGACTCACCAGAGTAAGACGGCAGCACCGAGAGCACCTACAGACAAATCAATCAGTCCATCTCCATTAATGTCCATCACACCATGGACACTACGACCAAAATACTGCAGGCCTGAGGATATGTCCGCAGCTGCTATTCTCTGACAAACAGAAATATAAAGAAAAAGAAACAATTAGGTAGAAAATGAGAAATTCATAGCACTGTGGATGAACATAATATCAACCCATAACAGCTTTGAGTTCTACCTGCGTATACTTTGGCAGAATACCATTGTGCCGGCTGTAGAAAAGGTAGATTGCACCACCATGATCATCCTCTAGAGGGGCACCTACCACCAGCTCGCCTTGACCATCACCATTCAGATCAGGCACGGAGGACATGGCTGAGCCAAAACGAGAGTTGCGAGCCCAATCTGATGGCTCAAGAATGCCCTCCAGGTTGACATTTCCCTTCAGATAGAGAAAAAAGAACAAGACAAATGAAAGTACTTAGAGGAAGACATAATATGTAAATATATTTAAGCTGTGTTCATGAGTCTTGGTTTTGTAATAATATTGCTTTGCTTTGCTGATGCTTACCTGATAGTCCAATCTGTAGATGTAGACTCTGCC
This sequence comes from Ictalurus furcatus, assembly GCF_023375685.1. Lineage (NCBI taxonomy): Eukaryota > Metazoa > Chordata > Actinopteri > Siluriformes > Ictaluridae > Ictalurus > Ictalurus furcatus. The sequence goes on from NC_071268.1 coordinate 22,527,869, forward strand.
TGTTTCCCAGCCTCTGCTGAAGTACATAGGAGCAGCCACCAGCAGCAGATCAGTCAATCCATCCTCATCCTGATCTAGTGGAGTTAACTCACTGCCATAATATGAGCCAATCTGCAAAAGCGCATGAAGAGAAAACAGGCTGAATGGATTATATTGAGATAATAAACCTCAAATAAAGCTCTCCTCTTTTCTTAATCATGAAAGTTAAATCTATATACGCATCATTTGTTCCAGCACACATCAATTCCCCTGTGTAAGATACAACAAAGACACCCAAGACCATGGTCTCTCTGAGATCACCTACTTACACACACACACACACATACACACACACAGATGAGCCGCACATGTTCTGTAGCATCAGCTCCCATCTGGACTTGAGTCTAGACTGTCACACAATGTCTTCCATTTAGAAATGTGCGCTCCTTTAAGAACCTCAATTGCTCCTTCAATCAACACTGCTATTGCTAATGATACCACGATACCAGGGTAACCTTGGATACAGAGCTCAATGTCCATCTGTGGCAAATGAAGAATGAGTGAGAACAGAAATGTTCCAATACACAGTTTATATTCCTACCAGTGTCATGCCTTAAAGCTTCGGTTTTTGGATTAGCTAAATTACTTGTACACTAATAACTTTCAGCCTACTCAGTTTAGGGGCTATTAAAAAAGAAGGAAAGAAAAAAAGCAGGCCTGCTTGGCTATCATGGCGCAATAAGGATGATTAATTATCCTGCATATACATCTGAGTATAAACAATAAAGTATTTATGGCATTTTGACTAATTCCTTCAATATCTTGATGTGTGTTTTTGGTCAAATCCCCGCTACTTTGTGCTAAGTGTGCAGGCCAACAATTACAAGCTTCAAAGAACATGTAGCAACCTCCAATCAAGACCATATGTTTATCCATCCATCCATTTTCCATACTGCTTATCCTACACAGGGTCACAGGGAGCCTGGAGCCTACAGTATCACAGGGAGCTCGGGGGCACAGGTAGGGGGACACCCTGGATGGGGTGCCAACCCATCGCAGGGCACAATTGCACACCCATTCACACACTACGGACAATGTGGAAATCAGTCTTCAAATTGATGTACACAGCTATGGATTGAATGAAGATGGAGGACTAGGCAGAAGACATTAGAAATATGAATAATCATTATATATAAACATCCTGTATATTCATGATGGAGAAACATGAAAATAGAGAGCAAGGTATACTGAAAGAGTGAACAAAGCAGAGGTACATTCACCTGTTGTCCTGTTAGAGAGTGCAGTATGGTGAGGTTGCCTGTGTTGGTAAGGGTGAATATGATCACTTTGCCTGTGTGGTTATACCGAGGAGCTCCTGCCACATACAGCTGGCCATAATGAGCTGACACTATTGAGGACACCACATAACCTAGAGTCGCACAAACACACAAAACATTCACTTCATGTTCGGGAGATCAATTCTCTGATGGAAGGAACGTATTTCCTTGGGTCCAATCTGTGGTAATAAATAAATAAAGGGGATGGTGGAGTGAAGTTCCTTGGTAGCTTGGTTATGAAAAGCATTGATATCGGTTAGATTAGTTTAAGTATAGGTGTAAAACTCAGGCTTCCACACAATACAATATGATTTTGATTCTTAAGGAAACAGTTTGATATTTGACAATACCACTGAATCTGCTACAATATGGTAGAAGACGATTCAATTTAGTAGCATCCGGCTAATATGTGACCAAGTTTTCCAGAATCTGGGGTAGGCCTACTGTTAATCCTACTGTTAATTTGCAAATGATGATGATGTGCTGTAGGACTATATTAAGTATCAGAGTTAGGGCCAAATCACCTCACTAGCTTATTAAATTATTTACACATCAGTTTAAAAATATGAATTGTTTAAAATTTAATATTATATTTTTAATTTGATTTGGTTCATTATTATTTTACATTTTATAATCAACTATAATAAATAATAGATGTATAATGATAATTATCTGATGTATAATTTATTTATTTATGATTGCTGCCTTGATTCATTTAAATTGTTGGTGCATCGATCCAAATTGTTCGATCGCTACATCCGTACATCCATAAGCTGCATTTGAATGAAAACCTGATTTTTAAATAAAGCTTAGTTCAATGGAGATTTATTTCAGGTGTCCCCCATCCACCTGTACAGCTGAATAACATGTACGTAGCTTCTATCTCTCACCCAGGTAAGCTCCATGGTTCTTCAGCTCCTCAGGAAACTCTTTGAGGTACGAGGACTTGGGAGGAATCACCTTGCCATTCGGTGTTTGTTTGAGGACAGCGCCATTCCACTCATAAGCCCCTACAGCACCCACCAGAATACCATCCTATGGACACATAACTCCAGGTTATTGTAGAAAGTTCACTAATTTATTTAAGCAGTTTATTCAATGAACATATTTCTGTTAAATGTTATTCATTTTGGTGCATAAAAGGCAAACATTTATCGTTAAAGCACAAACATTAAAAAAATCCTTGCTGGCCAAGGCCTATATATGACCTATTGGTCTATATGCAACTTTGAGTGTAAACTAATAAGAAGGTAAAAGCTAAAACATACACCATAAAAAGTGACATGAAAGGTGCAATACTGAGGCTGAGACTGGGAGTGAATCGTCCACTTCAACAGGCTCGGCACTGGCTGTTCTCTCTTACATAACCTATTTGTAATGGCAAAATATCTTGCCTCATAAAAGCAAAACCGATACCCATGAAAACGGAAATAGTTTAGAGTAATATATACTTCTTTCACAGGTCTGTGTGACTGTAATGGCTTTTGCAGTTACCTAAGTGCTGTACTGCACGCTAGCAAAGTTATATAGGTTTAACTAATGTGTGTGTGTGTGTGTGTGTGTGTGTGTGTGTGTGTGTGTGTGTGTGTGTGTTCGTACCAGAAAAGTCAGCAGTGCATCACCCCCAGTAACCTAGCACTTAACCCAAACTTAATTGTATTACACAAAGGTTTTCCACTCCGATGAATTCCTACATAAAATAATGTTGGATTGAATTCACATGTGAATTTAAAACCTTCTGCACTAGACACTAGAGTCAGCACTACAGCCTTCAAGAAATATTGAGAGCTATGCAAAGGCTCCCAGCTCACACACTAGCCAACTATTCTTTCATAGACCGTCGACGTGGACACTTTGACTGACTGCCACAGCACATTTGCACAGCAAACTCCCTCTGTGATATCAGTTCTATGATACAGGCTGCTCTCAGTACCTTTTATGGTTCTATTATGATTAATGGGCATCTATTTGTGCCTGGGATACAACTGAGAAAAAGTTTATATGGATCGTTAAAATAGTAACAGCATGGTATATTTTTATAAGCAAAACTGATTCTAAGAAGAATATGAAGGAAAGGTTCTTTAGACTAACTGATACTGTCTGAGAAAAGGAAGAACCAATGACAAAAAGTCAGTCGTAATCATATCATAATCCTCATCAATCATTACACAGTCTCCAAAAGACCTAAAACACACTCAGAATTCATACTTATACCTAAAATTTCTAAATATTAGAAATAGGAAAGGATTTCAACCTTATTTCCATGATTGATCTTAAGCATTACATTTCATGCTCAACTATTTGTACAGAGTCATGAAATGCATCAAGATGAAACATCATCTTCTGTGCCTCAGGAGGATCCTGAACTTGTATCCTTGAAGTGCTTGAGTCTGAACCAAAGACCACCCGCAATCAAACAGCAAGCAAAAGGAAAGATTTTTTTCACCTTTCACACTGGGGAAAATAGGCGCAAATGGGAAATAACTGAAAAATTATATGTGAAGGGGAAAATAACCTCTGCTAAAAGGGGACTAGATCTGCAAATGTAATCTGTTCGCATCTCACAGACTAGAGTGTTTGGCACTTGAAGGTAAACAATGGAGAGATTTAATATTCCACGTCTGTGCTACGAAGCCAAGCTATTAAACCAGAATCTCAAATTTATTTTCTTACAATTGTGTTTTATTTGTACCAAGTTTGAAAGATAATGCCCTTATTTCTAATAAAATATATGAAGGTGTTGTTATTTAACATTTCATAGGTCACAAGCAAATAAAACGAAACCCTTCTTTTATATTCACATGTATAATTACGCACAGAAAACCCGATGACACGCTAGTGTGTCTTTGTTTTCATGTCCCTTATTCAAGGAGCCTGACTTCAACAAAACCATATGTGGAATGCTTTTCCTTTCAAAGTCAGTGAGTGAGTGAGAGAGAGAGAGAGAGAGAGAGAGAGAGAGAGAGAAAATATTTCCATTACATTGTGTTGTCGCTCAAAATGCCACTGTGCAGAGTAGCACCAGAAATCCAACAATGTGAGGTATGACCATGTGTTATTTCTCACATGTTATTTTTTCCAGGAAAGTGCATTTGCCTGCTCTGAAGAGAGACTCACCTGCTACAGAGCAACATCATAGCAACTTCATAACATCATATGAAGCAACTGAGAATAGGACAAAAAGTCCCTGTGAATTTTCTTCTTCTTCAAGAAGCCTTTTCAGTTGATCTAATTAACATATTTTGTTTCTTTGTTTCAAAAATCAAATTTATATCCAGGACATTTTGAAAAGATTTTTTTTTTTTTGAATGACTGATCTTTATACTGTAAATATGAAACAAACCAGCGATTTTACTTCCTGGTACTTCCTACATATTCCCTTTATCTCTTATTTGCAATCCCTGTTTACACACACACCTGCTATCCTCAAGCATTCTGGGATCTATTTACATGATAAAAAAAAAAAAAAAAAGATGAAATAGCATTTATTATCATTATACATATACATGTGTGCAATACAATAATATAAACTTATTCATATAAAATGAAAAGTAATATATGAATATATGCTTAGAAGCAGAGAAGCTGAATTTTGACCAGTAGCCCAAAGCCTTCAGCACTCAGCCACCACTGCCACATACTAATAACTGAGATGACTCAGCTTAGAAAAACATACGATATTAGAAAATCATATTTCATTCCTTTACTAAATTTTGTACCTCATTTACATACACTGTAGATTCCCTCTATAAAAAATGATTTGGAAATCATGTGGGACAATTCAAAACTATTATAAAACTCAATAAATCTATGCTATTAATTAGTTAATCATATATGGATTAATTTAAAGTAGGGCTCCTGATCAAGGGTTCAAACTTACCTCCACGATGTGTAAGGAAAAACCTGCCTGCGACATCTGTAGTCCAAAGGCAGTTCCATTCTGACTTGTACCTATGAAGTCATGGTAGATTATTATGATACTACTCTGATATAAGATATTTCATTCATTAACTTTGGACTAAGGTAATAGTGTGTGATCTGTTGTTATGTCCATTGATACATGCAGAAGAAAAGCATAGCACAAACGATTCATTGTAAACATTCTAAACCTTCATAGCAGATTAAAAGCATATAAACGTTTACATTGTAGACTGATTTAACTAAAAGTTACCCTCCAGGCTGAAGATCTTCTCTCCGAGGGCATCCACAATGTCCTTCAGAGCAGATTCATCTGTCACACTGAAGAAATGCTCCTCAGGGTCAGTGGCAATGAATTTGATCTCTCTCAAGAACGCTTCAGGGTTGATCCCACGTCGATTGTAGTAGCCAAGCACCTGAGGACACCATCATGGAACTTGATCCTCATCCACAGCCTCAGGAAATACCATTGTAACCAAGATATATCAGATAAGACCGGTTAACTACACAGTAAATTTAGTTCTGAAAGATTACCTCTATGCTGCAGGAGTGATTGTACTGTGCAGACAGTATCTAGACAATATGTAATCACCATCATTAGCCATAAAGGCCAGAACTTGGCACAGATCAGTGAAATCTATAAATACTGATGTACATATAGGAGAGAATATTTCAGGGCAAGTAATATCCTCAAAAGACATGCACTGGACCAATGCAGAAAGTGATGTAACTGAAGACATATAAAATATTAATAAAGGTGGTGATTCTGTCTCTTGAGTTTCTGTGAAGTTAGAGGATGTTCTGAGAATTTAATGCAGAAGGAGAAGACATAATATTAAGAAATGATATTATGGTGAAATCTGGGTGCACGGTGGCTTAATGTTTAGCATGTGTGTGGAGTTTGCATGTTCTCCCCATGCTGCAGGGGTTTCCTCCGGTTACTCCGGTTTCCTCCCCCAGCCCAAAGAGATACATGGTAGGCTGTTTGGCATGTCCAAAGTGTCCGTAATGTATGAATGGGTGTATGAATTTGTATGTGATTGTACCCTGCAATGGATTGGCACCCTGTCCAGGGTGTACCCGCCTTGTACCCGATGCTCCTTGGGATAGGCTGAAGGATAAGCATTATAGAAAATGGATGGATGGATAGATGGATGAAGACTTTAAATCAATTGACTACTCCTTCAAAAGCCAGAGAGAAAACTGCCGAGTGTGGTTGAGCTTCTGGATATGAGTTTGGAATTTTGTGCTGTCTTGTAGAATAATTTTTTTTATTACAAACTACTCACAGAAGAACATTTCAAAATGTGGGTTGGCTGTGTCCTTTGTCACTATGCAGATGAATCTCACAGCTGTGAGTGTCCATTTAACAAGAATTCAACACACTAGGTATTATATGTTTTGGGAAGCAGTCCGAGTATTCATAACTTTGAGGATGACAAATAGTCTGCTACCATTGTAATTACAGAATAAACTGTAATCAACATGTCACATTTACTGAGTATTATGTAAAAGATCAAAACTGCTTTCTTTCAACAACAGCCAGTTGTATAGCTACTGTCTACCAGGTAGGTCTCACTGTGAATGCTCATCAGCAGTGACTATGCACTGACAATGCAACTAGTTATGCACTCACCACCGACTATTGTCATCTCTTTAGCTAAAATAACTTTGCAGTGAGAAACCATTGTTCACTAGCTTTCCACTAAATCAGAGAAATGCCTTACTTATTCAGCAAGGTGGAAAAAAAAAACTCCATTATATATGAATTTACATTGACTATATTGACTTGCTCTTAATCTGTCTTTTCTGAATGACTGCCTTTCACCATGGACTTTCACCATGGTCAACCTTGGTTGTTTTTAAATGTGCTCTATAAATAAATACGATTGACTTCTTTGATGCCTAATGTTGGGATGTGATGACATATGTGAGCTGGTGTATGCCATGTACATTCAAATTTCCCACTGTATGCAGGTGGGGGTGTGGTTTAGTGTGGTTCTGCACTAGAAGATATACGTTTGGGATGAGCTAGAGAGATAATGACTAATGTAGCATACCTGAGCCTCATTGTCCTACATATATTTATGTGATCGCTCAATTTTTCTATATCTCTCCCAGAACAGTGTGTCTGTGTGGCCATGAAGAGAGCATTGCCAAAGCCAAGCTGAAAAATGGCAAAATTGCTGGAAAGTGTTCCCTGAGAGACATACTGTTACACTGGTGCCTAAACCTGGTAGCTACTTGGAAACCATGTCAAGTGGGCATTACAGCCCCTCTTCCAAATGGTTCAGTGCTTGGTCAAAATGAAGGAGCAGCAACAATAGTTTGGGAATGGTTTGGTCAGGTTTGTTCAGTAGCCGTGGACTATGGACTGGGTGGGTCTTAAAAATAAGAGATTGTGAGATTTGCATGGTCTTGGCAGAAGATGTACTTCCTGGTATGTCTTATTACTGTGAGTGGGTGGGGGTGAGCAGTGGGGTGACAGGACCTCCACCTCTGGTTAACATGTTCCCTCTCTCTCTTCTTGAGCCGTTTGTGGGCTTCCCTTTGGAGCACTCATGTGATGGTAACTTGAATGCTTTCACCAGGTTGCTGTGATAAGTGGTGGGGTAGCACCAACCTTTCCCTACTTTTCAGTGACAGTCTGTACAGGCTAAGCTGGGACACTCAAATGGGAAAAACTAAACGTGCATCCTCTTGCCTTTTTTGAGATCACCTTTGGAAGAATTGGTACAACACGGCGGTATCACTTTGTATTAGCCTCATGGACCATGTATGGACTATCCTGAAACAGTACCTCTGCAGAAAATCTTATAAAAAATCTCAGTTAGAGATCCTAGGCTAGGCAATATTTTCTTTAATATTATTTAGTTGCAATTCTAACAATGTGAAGATGAGAACAAGACAGATTCTTAAAATATCACACAAAAAGTAAGTATTTGCTATGGTTTTATTTTTGTTTCTCCTTTATCTATATTTTGTAGCTTGTAAGGATTATTGGGTAAGTAATATGCTACCAAATGTTGTTGTTCAGGCAAACAATGATAATGATTGAAGAATGCATTGCTAAAGGAGATGTTTGTGCCTACACCTACATTGATGGAATGGCTTCAGCAAGCAGCACATTGCAATATGATGCTCTAGAGGCAAAATACAATAGAATGCAATATTCTCTCTGCAGAAATTAGTCATAAAATTGTCCGACAATTTTCAGAGTGCTCTAGTGAATTTGATATATCAGGTAATGAGCAAAAAAACTATCCAGGATTAGCTCAAAGTCAGCTAGCTAAACACTGATGTCATGAACTCCCCTCCTCTGTGAGTTTGTAACATAATCGTTACTTGTCAACAAATACCAACATACTTATTGGCTAATGATAAAGCAAGCATATTAACAATTAAGCGACTATACATTAAAGGACCCTTGATATATTTGGTGGGAAATTAATATTAATTGAGTAGCAAATGGATGGTAAAGGTAAAGCAGACTCACAGCGATTCCATACAGAGTGATATTGTCTTTTTCACTGTCTTCAACAGCTTCTTTTAGGTCAGGGCTATCATGTGATTCTCCATCAGTTATCACAATCATCACTTTCTTGGCATCTGGACGCCCTCCACGCTTAAATGCCTGGGAACTACAATTGACATTAGAAAATAATTTATTCCACGTTCCATGCACAATTTCTGTAATTAAACAAACCTACATTTGTAATTTCAAGAATTTCAAAACCAGACTCTGAATAGTGAAATAATAACTACAACTGAATATCACAGAATGACTGTAGACAAGACATTTATAATGTTTTCAATAAAAACTAAGACATTAAAAAAAAAAAACTGGTCTGCTTTCGGTATACCGTGCAACGCTGATCCCAAGTGCTGTGCGAGTCTCCTCTCCTCCACGTTGGTTAATATTCTGTGCTGCACTCACCACTTCATCAACTGTGTGGAAGTCATCCAGGTGGAACTCATGAACCACTCTTTCTCCATACTGCACCACTCCAACCTGTTGAGGGAGAAAGTGGAGCAGGAAAGGCCAGGCATAAAATTCCTAGAGCCATGGTTCTCAAAGTGTGGATCCCCAGGTGTCCATGTAGAATAGCTTAGGAGTCCATGATTTTGAGAAAAAAAAATTGTTAAAGTGGAAATCCAATATTAGCATAAATTACACTTATTATTGAATTCTTATAGTTATCTATTTGACTGGTAATTTGAATTAAATGGGTTAAATCCTAAATCATTAAAGCAAAAGCAAATATTCAATTCAGTGTTATTTGTGTAGTGCTTTTTAACAATAGACACAGAAATGTGGATGTAGATTTAGTTTCCAAATAAGCAAGCCAAGTTCAACAGTGGCAAGGAAAAACTCCCTGAGACCATAGGAAACCTTGAGAGGAAGCAGACTCAAAAGGGAACCCATCCTCTTCTAGGTGACACCCAATAGTGAGATAATAAATCATTACAGAATACAGTTGTAGAAGAGTAAAGGCAAACAAAAAGCCTGGCTCTGGATTGGGACTGATTAACTAGGTCTGTCATAAATGAGGTTTATTACAAGAAAAGAGAGCCCCGAAAGGCCTATACATCTACAGACCTGAGTCTAATGACAATTTCACTAGACTTACTGGACTAGTCTATCTATCTATTTATCTATCTATCTATCTATCTATCTATCTATCTATCTGAGATATCGGTCTGTCCATCTGTCCGTCTGTCTGTCTTTAATTATTATACAAATAATAAATACATCATACAAATAATATATACCACATATTTTTATTTTAGATATCCAAATCCCAATCCATACAAAGCTTTATATCCAGCTACAAACATTTGCACAACAGACATGACTATGTTTCAAACATACCTGAATCTGTCCTGGACCAATAGAAAACTTCTGGAGGATGTTGATTAGGAAGTCCTGCACCTCAAACCAGGGGTATATAGAGTTTGATCCATCCAGCACTATGACTATATCCATATATGTTTCACATCCTGATAGGAAAAAAAAATGCACATTCAAATTCTATCCTTCAGTGACTGAATATTTGCATTTAGTTCAAATGAACATGTGTAGAACCTAAAGCCAGTCAATGGCCATGTGGCATTTTAAACAAAATGAGAAATAAAAACTGAGAAATGAACAAACTCTTACTCTGAAAGGCAGGTGCAATGCTGTGTGAAAAGTTAAAAGCGCTGTCAACACTGGAGCAGATTCCTGTACTGTATAAGGATGTACCACATTCGTACGACCATAATGGACCGCAAGCCTGAAGTACAAAAGTACAGACCTTTGTGCCAGTCCAAAAAGTTGTTATAAAAGTTAGAATATTCAGAGCTCTATGTACATGCAGGTGCAAGTGTAATTTCGTGCTTTAACACTGGTTTACATTTACGTGGTTAGATGCATAATTTTTTCCCATTTATGATTAGCTGCTATTTTTGTGACCAGAAATAGTAAAAACAGAGGGTGTGACATCGAAAGTTTGCCAGAACAATGGGATTTTTCAACCCATTTGATCCATCTTTCTTGTGCAAAATCTAATCGAATAATATATTTTTGCAACTAAATGTGCACTGAAACACTGCCACACACCTAGCGTTTAAGTGTATCACTGAGCTTTTTAAAAGAAAGGAGTTGATTATAACTGGATATCACCTAGTGTAAATACACCTCTTGCTAATGTATTCATTCCAACCCAACCCCTTTTTACAAGGAAATTGCTTTTGACTAGGGTAATGCCTGCACTGATGGTCACAAAAATAACAAACATTCACCATGCCTATCTGCTACACCCACAGACTCCAATGCTGTGATTTTGTTCCCAATTTTTATGATTGCATTATGATCATAAGAACAGAGCTTCTGACAAGTATTATTATGAAAATCACACTTACCATAAAACTGTTATCTTTTGGGTTGGAGGTTAGGGACATCCCTAGTCTCATTTTATCCTTGTGTTCAAATACATTTTTTAGAGTTGTCCCTCCTTAAGGGGGAAAAAATAGGTAATAACTTTAATTTCAATGAAAACAGAGCTGTTCCACAAGAAGTCATTTTTTTTATTGGTGTAAAATGAATCTTCCATCAGGAATCCAGATAATACCCAAGTTGAGGCGTGAACAGTTTGTCTTAGTCGAGCTATCCAATGGGCACTTGTACACATCACCAGTCTCATTTTCACCATTCTTCTCAAATGGAGCTCCCACAAGGAGCCTACAACAAGACAGAGTAAAACACATATGCCATGACAAATTTATTCACTTGTTTTCTTTACTATAAAATACTGTACACAGTGAATATCATATTATGGTTTAATTTATTCAAAGAGTTGCTTAAGTTCTGATGAAAACTGTATCTGTAGTGATTCAAACTTTATGTAAAATACAATACTTTAAACCAATTAAATGTAAAGTTTTATTGACTCCTCAACTTTACTAAATTATTCCTAACAGATTACAATGAACGTTCCCTAAATTCTCTTAAGTGGAGACCTTGAACTAAAAAGTCTAATAACTAATGATTTCCAGCATGTATGTTAGCAATCTTGTGCCAAATAATAATACATAATTAGGAAAAATGATGATTAAATCATGAATTTCTTGGCACCGATCAACAGAGACTTATTTCCTGGAAAATGTATCACTGCTCATAACTTTTTTTTATCCCTGAATCATAGGAAACCAAAAACGTCACTAATCATAATACCATATGTGGTGATACTGGACTACTGAGATTTTTTAGACTCTTACATACTACAAAATTCCTGACTCTGGTGTGCTGCTGTGGATTCACTCACATTCCTGAAGCGTCACATGCCAGGAGGTTTGCTTTCTGCCACTGTGTTAAGTTAAACTATGATGGGATGCACAGTGGGACTCTTGGGAAAAACAAACCACAACACATACTTTCCAGAAGCCACTAGTGCTCCATGAACCAAGCAGACAGGTTGCTAGACAAGTGCAAATACTTTCCATTTATTTACCTGCAAACTTCAAAGGACAAAACATTTTGTATTCCAAAAGGAATGCAAGTTAACCATCAGGACTGAAAAACCTCACACTTGAAAACAGGAAGTAGGTGGCCAGCTTGAGTTGTGTGGAGTTACCTTAATTGAGTTACACACTAAGTGTTGTCTGCAGGGTTTTATGATGCACATATGGAGCTGACTCAAAGATAATAGTTTTAAATGGTAATCTATGGCAACAAAACAATGAAGAATTTAGAGCCCTTTGACCAAAAAAAAACCCCAAAACATTAAAACAAATGATTTTGCACAAGGGTCAAAGACAAAAAGGGCTTGGAAATAAACAAACAAACAAATACATATACAATACGATGTGTAGAAATAATCCACAAATATTAACATGTACCTTATTTGTGACTTTTGGGTTTATATAATAATTATACATATTAATATGTGTCTGTAAACTGAACAGCTTTAAGAATACACATTTAGTTTTTGATACATAGATAAGCTAAGCCATGATAATTGAAGTAATCAATCCATCCATCCATTTTTCAAACTGCTTATCCTACACAAGGTCACGGGGGAGCCTAGAGCCTATCCCAGGGAACATGGGACACAGGGCAGGGGACACCCTGGATGTGGTGCCAACCCACTGCTTGGCACAATTTCACACACACACACACACACATTCACACACCACAGACAATTTGGAAATGCCAATCAACCTACAACACATGTCTTTGGTCTGGGGGAGAAAACCGGAGTGCCTGGAGGAAACGTGCTCCCCTAGAGCACGGGGAGAACATGCAAACACCACGCACACAGGGCGGAGGTAGGATTCGAACCCCCAACCTCAAAGCTGTGATGCAGGGCTTGAGGCAAACCATTTATGTTTAAGGGCTACAGCTAATAAATAAAACACATTCAGACATCACAGACAATTTGGAAATGACAATCAGCATCTACAATGCATGTCTTTTGGACTGGGGGAGGAAACCAGAGTACTAGGAGGAGCAGAAGGAGAACATGAAAACTTGGGTTGAGGCAGGATTCGAACCCCCAGCCCTGGAGGTGCGAAGAAAAAGTGCTAACCACTAAGCCACCATGCTCCCAGTGAACTTTTATTTTCATTAAAAGCAAAAACATGAGCAGCATTTTATTGCACGATCTAAAATGAATCCATACCTGTCTTTTAGACCCTCAATTTGTGAGGCCTGGTTTGAGATGTTCATTTTGGATCCAGATGAACTGAAATTGATGGCTCCAATTAAACACCATGTGGAATGAATGAGAAACTGCATTTTGCATTCTTTTTACCTGAGCGTGATTTAACTGATTTTCCTAGTCTGAAATAAATATTTGTGTATACACCACATGTAAAGTGTCTTGAGTTTTTATTGTTTATTTCACCTTACCTGGACTCTATGACTCACTTTATTGATGTGAAATGCTTTGAATGAAATCAGGCATGATTATTTGCTCAGAGCTCTCTGGCAAAGCAGAACTCAGATTCTTTGCCAGGAGACAGCATTTGGGAATAAATACAAATCAAAATCTGCTCTGAGAAATATATGACTGGGATGTGTGTTTAACTGTTCAGTGCTATGGAGCTTTCATAGAGCTTTTCTTTCTGAGAGCTATGCAATAAATAAACCATTATTGAATGAGATGTAATATATTAAAAATTGCCACAAAGTTTCTGCCATAAAACAAATTTTGTTCTTGAAATTCACAATATTGCTTTTCCTGCTTTCTTAACAAATCAAATGACACCTTTCGTTGTTTAACTTAGAAATCTTATGTCATTAATATAAATATCAGTCCTTTCTGTATCCATTGAAACCTGCAACATCTATCACAAATCTGGACAACTGAAAGATGTTACTGTCTAGTTAAAGTATATTAGTACAACCACTGACTGTTTTTGAAAACTGAATATTTTTCACCACCACATAATTTTGCTAGACATATTACTGAATGAAAAAAAAAGTTATACCATTTCTGACCAAGTGCCTCGTGTTGCTGCACTGTGTAGCCGAACTGTGTTTCTTTTGGTCCTTGGATGATCTGGGCTTTCTTTGTGTCAATACTGAAGCAGTTTCTGCTCCCTTAAAAGAGACAAAATAATATGCTCAGTAATATAATTTTCTTCACTGTAAAGACTTGGATTAGAAAGATGCTTCCCACAATTTTCATACTTCAACAAACAAAATATTACATACAATAGGAAGCCAGGTATATAGCTCAACATTTAATGGTTGTAAAAAAAAAAGTTTGGAATTTGTGTCTATTTAGCAGGAATAAACATCTTGAACTGCAATTGGATTTTATCTTTCATATCCTACTATCCATAGTCCTCTTACCCAGTATCTGATTCAGCGATTCAATGGCATCTGGTTTAAATTTAATAGTTTATCTGCAGAGGTCAGTGAAATGAGTACAGGAAGACTTCTCTACTGCTGCCAAGTGAGGCAGAAATACCATATTATGCTAATTATTTCAAACTGCTCTTTATATTTCATTTCCCCAACAGGAAGCTGTGAATTCTGTATATAGATGGACCAGCCCATATTCTGACAAAAAAAAAAAAAGGTAAACTGGTCAAGATGATTCCCCATCTGGTATCATGCTGTCTTTTTTCACTCTCTCTGTTTCCCTCTCTTTCTTCTTTGTCTTCATTAGCTTCATCTGCTCTTTGGACATGGGTCTGTCCAAGACTCCATATGCCTCTTTTAAGAAGTGTTAAAACAATGTGCTGAACTTTGGGAAACTTCTAATAGAAATACCACCAAGCTTTATCCATACAGAAAGTTCTGATGTTTGATGCCCCAACTGTCTGTTTGTCTATCTTTGGAATCTGGAGTACTGACCTTTACTGTGAATGTTCCTCCATGAGAGTATAACAGCTAACACATCCTCTCTAACAGCAAATTTGATTCATTTACTATAGGTCAAATGATTTTTTTTTTTTTTAACACAATATCAGATATGATCATGAGGCACCTGAAAGTGTAGGAAACCTCTGCTGTATTTGCAACACTTTTTAAACTACACTACTAGTAAAATGTTCTTAAAACATTTAATGGGTTGAATGGGTTAAAACATTGAATGGGTTAATTTTTAATACTCTAAAATTAGGAAATATGGAAAAGTGAAGAATAGAGAAGAAAAGGGAAATGTCTGACTTCTAATTCAGTGAAACAGTATGAATCTAATGAAAAAAGACTAGATTTTGACAAGTCTTATTAGGCACTTATAGAACATGCAACATATTTGTCTTATAACTGATACATGCAGTGTCTGAGACTTATCTATAGTCTTAACTTGTTTACCCGCCCAGTACACCTGCCCCTTATTAAGCATCCTATTAGGATCTGAGAGCGGCCAGTTAGTAAGTCCAGAAATACAAATACCTGTAAGGTCTTTGGTAAACAACTTTTGGTTATAAAAATTTAATAAGAAAAAAAACTCAAAAATCTTCAGGTGTTGGTCACCTTTTGACTCACATTGTAAACATGCCACCAAATGACAAGCCATCTACCGATCAGCAGATAAAAGTGTACTTCACCCAGTAAAGGATCAATTCTTTTGAACGTTGTAATTTAACCTCTTGACAACACTAGATAGATTTTTTCTGACAAGCCATACGCTTCAATAGTTCACATATTAGAAATTCCCATATTACCATATTACCCTACCATCCCCATCTCACATGCAAATTGTTTTGATTAACTCTCCATCATAACACATTCTCTCTTCAGACTTGTTTACAATCACAGACATATCCCAGGTCACACACAGCTACATATGTGCTCTGTCTTACCTGGGAACAGGATGCAGATGGAAAGTAGTATGATAGGATAATGTTCCATAAGTGCAGCCGTGCATAGGGGAGTGTGAGTGCGTGTGTGCATGTGTGTGCTGGTCCACACAGCTTGCTGTGATTGGTTTACTAGACACAACTACTCTGCTGCAGCAGGACTAAATCTGAGGAGGAGTGTCTGACATTAGCAAGGAGGTGCACTGAAACTGCACACTCTAGGATGACAACGAGGCACACATACACACACACACATTGCTACACACATGCCATGAATGAGTGAGCGTGCAAGCGAGAGAGAGAGAGAGAGAGACAGAGCGTGTGAGAGAGAGGGGAGTGTGTGTAAAGTGAAAAGTCTTTTCAAAGTTTAGCCATAGAGTTACTGATGAAGACAGAGGCACATGCTATTTAAAATGTTTTTTTTTTTTTTTTTTTTTTTTTGTTTGTTTTTACGAAGAACTGTTTTTTCTGTTTGAAATTGCTGCAGGTTTACAAAAATCCCTCTCTCAGTGAAGAAAGAGGAAACACTTTAGATGCTCAGCCAGTGTATGTTAACCAGTCTACCGCCTTAGGCTTCATAGCTTACAGTAAACACACTGGCTACATTCCAGAAACCATCCACACATCCACAATGGCTGTGCATACCTGGTAGTGCATACAAATGACTGTATTTGGTACAATTATGGAAATAACACAATCATTAAAATAGCTACTGAATAATAATTCCATTCAGTAGTATCAAAAGAATGGGAAATCACTTAAACTGACCATGTTCACATATGTTTGTCATATGTGGTTCATACCGAATATTGTAATACATTATGTTTTATAAAACTTTGCCTTAAATACAAAAAGTGAAGTTGTTATTTTCTTTACCCTATTTTTCTAATTAAAATCTGTGCAAGCAAACTCTATTGTTTAAATCTCTACTCCAGTGATCCATCAAAAACAGCCTATTAGACTGAGACAACCTGCTGAAAATTACACTCTTAGGAAAACAAAATATCCTGGAATCAGGAGGAAAGTCAGTCAAGTAACCACACCAAAAGCATTGACCTTACTGGTGTATTCCACAGCTGTGACTCAGAACTTAAAAATTGTTTCCAGACTTACTTTAGCTATCACACGAGGCTTGACTTAATATCAAAGAAAGACCCATTAAGTGGTACCGGAGGCTCAGAAGTCCATTAGAAAGTGTGTATGAAGTTTCTTAGACAAAGTACAATTATATTCCTTGTATTCAAAGAATATTCAGTTGCAACCTACAGTCATGTGAAAAATAAATACACCCCATGGAAATTGTTGGCTTTTTTGACACGTTTGGACAAGCAAACATGATCGTGTTTGATCAGTTCAATATCAATAGATGTATAGTATTGGCCCCTTTAGCAGAAATATCTTCTTGTAGGTGTTTTGTGTAATTGTCCATCAGGCTCTGACATCAGCTTGATGGAATTTTTCTTTACCTCTTCTCCATGTAATATTCATTCAGTTGCAAGATGTTTGAAGATTTTCTTGCATTTTCTGCCCGTTTCACAACATTTCAGTGGGATTCAAATCCAGGCTTTGACTAGGCCATTACACAACCTTTGTGGCTACTCTAGGCTGCGACAGGCTGAACACAGACACACTGGAGGTGGTGTAAGTGGAAAATAAGGTGTTCTTTTATATAGGATCAAGTGCAGGGGTGAAGGTGTGGAGGTGAGGGGAGCGGCATTGGTGATCGCTGTCTTCCCGGTGGGGGCCCTGATGAGCAGGTTGGAGCAGCAGCGAGACGGGACCCAGGGGGCGTGGAGCAGGCCGAGTGTGCCGGCGAGGGGTGCAGCGCAGCCGGGGAGCTTCTTCTCTGCTGTTGGCATCACCATCTGGAGGGCAGAGTGAGACATGTGTCAATATTCATGCATTCAGAGAACAAACTCCCCCTCTCTGTCCCTGCTGCTCCCTTCTATAGTTGGCTGTCTGGTGAGAAGAAGGTGCTCCACTCATTGGCTGCCAACCGTGTGTGTTTCTGATGACCCACCTTGCAACCACGTGCTCTGTTGCTGTGCAAAACAAACAGGGTGCTGAAATGGCAATGCCCATTAGGCACACGGCCGGCAGTTGCGTGAGGAGCACAGTCTTTATGTGTGTGGGTTGCAGGCCTGCCGTCCCAGTACCCCCCACTCAGCTCCGTGCCCACAGCCGGCGAGAGTTGGGCCCAAAGGGCATGTCTCCTGGAGAGGCCATCGGCACTTCCGTGTTGGGCTCCCGCTCGGTGTTGGACCTGGAAAGAGAAGTCCTGCAGATAATGAAGCCATTGGTTTACCCTGGCATTCATGTCTTTCACCCGGGCCGTCCATTGTAGAGGGGTGTGATTGGTGACCAGGGTGAAGTGGCATCCAGCAAGGTAATACAGGAGCTCCTCATTGGCCCACTTGATGGCAAGGGCTTCTTATTCCATGGTGGCATATTTCTTTTCGACAGGGGTGAGTTTTCTGCTGACGTAGAGGACTGGATGCTCTTCCCTGCCAAAGGGCTGTGACAGGACGGCTCCAAGCCCTGTCTCAGACATATCCATATGGATGATGAAGAGAAATCAGAAGTCGTGGTCCCTGAAAAATTTCTGGCAGTATCCCGCCATCCCCAAAAATTCACGTACCTGTTTTTTTGATGTGGGTTGGAGATACCCTTTCACCGCCTCCAAATTCTTCCTCTGTGGTTTTAGCAGGCCCCAGCCGATGCCGTACACTAGGTACTGAGCCTCTGTCATCCCCAGATAGCAATTCTTTGTGTTGGCCATCAGCCCGGATTTCCGGAGGCATCTGAATACCTCCCTGAGGTGGTAGAGGTGGTCAGACAAGGTGGAGGAGTGGATTATGACATCGTCCAAGTGGGTGGCTGCAAACTGGTGTAGTTTTAATCTTGTGTTGGACCAGGTGGGTTAGGCGTAAGGTGGATTAGAAAACGTCAGCAAACTGACCTACCAGCTCCGTTAGCTCCTGGTGCTGTGCGGAGATGAGGTCCTTTCCCCACTGGGCCAACCATGTCGCTGACCATTTAGGGGCCCTGCCAGCAGGCCAGGAACTTGCAGGAGGCGTTCAGGAGTAACAGGAGCACCTGGTCACCTGGTTGGAATTCCCAGGGCTGGGCTAGTCAGTTATAGGCCCACTATTGTTCTCGCAGCGCCGCCTCCATGTGCTCATGGATGATTGACATGACCTGGCTGATCCATTCCTGCATCTCCTGCACGTACTCCAACAAGGAGCGGAACAGAGTGGGTTGCTCCTCCCAAACTTTGCGGACCACATCAAACAGTCCTTGAAGTCACCAGCCAAAGAGTAGTTCAGTGGGGGTGAATCCTGAAGAAACTTGGGGCATCTCCCAGACAGCAAAGAGAGTGGAGGGAAGGAGGAAGTCCCAGCTTCAGCCTTCTTCCTCCACCACTCGTCGGAGCATCCGCTTGAGGGTTTGATTGAAGCACTCCATCAGGCTGTCTGTCTGGGGGTGTTAGATGGAGGTTTGAAGGTGTTTCAGCTGCAACAGCCAACAGAGATCACTCATTAATTTAGAGATGAAAGGCATACCTTGGTCTGTTACAATGTCCTTGGGGAGCCCCACACGGGAGGTAGCTTTCCGCAGCTGGACTGGCTCGGGTTACCTGATAGCATAATCAAGGATCACTAAGATGTACTCATGACCCCAGGCAGACTTGAAGGGTACGCCAACAATAGGAAGTGGGATAAGGGGTGTGGGCTTTGCCAGGGTGTTGTGGACCCCGAGGTGGCCCTGGAGGGGGTGGCTGTGGGCCAGATGGATCAGGGGCCAGGTTCTGGGGCATGGCATGATCAGGAGATCAAAGGGTTGGCCTCTACATTATGTCCTGAATATAGAAGCCTGTTAGACACTAGGAAGTAGGCTGCAAGGAGATGCAATCAGATGCACCCGGCTCCAGCAGTGTCTCAGTCATGCATCCTCCTTTTGCTCACACCTGAGGTTCCCTTCCCGAGCAACCTGGTAGAACACAGAGGAGACAGGGTTAGAAGGTGGGTGTGTCTCACCTGTGGAGGGTCGTCCGGTGGCATCCCCTTCATCTTGGGCCCTGTAGGCTGGCCAGACCCGGGCTGTGGTGGCGTCTGGCCTCTTCTTCTCGTGCTGTCAATGGCTAGCGGTGCGAGGGACCCAGGCCAGTCCTGCCTGAGCAGCAGTGGTACTGGGAGCTCAGGGATTAGCCAGATGAGCAGTGACCATTGCCCAGCCGAGTAAGAGACCAGGACCTCAGTGACAGGGATCTCCCTGACATCTCCATGGACATGGGAGACCAGCATGACATGTGTAGGTTCCTATACGCTACGTGACTCGACCACGCTCACTCTTGTAATTAGAAATTTATTTAAATTAGGTTTATCGTGTGTTGATGAGAAACCTAATATTTTATGTAAACCATATGTAATATTTTTTCTTTAATCTAACCGACCACACATTCCA
Source organism: Ictalurus furcatus (assembly GCF_023375685.1). NCBI lineage: Eukaryota > Metazoa > Chordata > Actinopteri > Siluriformes > Ictaluridae > Ictalurus > Ictalurus furcatus. The sequence continues at coordinate 22,548,364 of NC_071268.1, forward strand.
ATTTTTCAGGCTCGACAATGTTTAATGTGCTCTGCTGCTTGTTGCAAAATGGTTTGATAGAGGTTCAAAGATCCATGGGCCAAGCACAAGCAGATCATGGACTACAGTACAAGAAACAGCACCATTTGGTTGGTAAAAGAATGTATGTGTATACAGTATATGTCTAAGCAGAACTACTGTATCTACTAGCAAGCTGTGTTTATTCAAATGAAACATGACTGCCCCCTACTGGTCCTGTATCTCCTGTGCCCGCAGCATGCGCGTGATTCCGCGTGATACCACATGAAATCTTTCCTTCGACACGCATTTTTAATAGCCACATCTGTAGCTGTGTGCATGTCCGGGTCTGCTCACCCCTCTCTGCATGACATCTACACCAGACAATGTAGTACAAGAGCTGCTAAAATCATCAAGGACCCCACCAACCCCAGTAACTGTCTGTTCAGCCTGCTGCAATCAGGCAAGCACTTCCTTAGTCTGATGGCTAAAACTGAGAGACTCAGGAGGAGCTTAATCCCTCAGGCCATCAGACTCCTCAACACCGCTATGTCCACCACATAGATCCCTTAGGACTCCATAAAGACTCTCTTGTCACTCTGCACTCTAATGACACTCCACACACTGCACTTTGCATCATTACTACACGTAACATACTGCATATTTTGGACATCCCGTTTTGCACATTCCTGTACAAATATTGCATATTTCTTATCTCATATCTTATTTATTATTATTATTATTTGTATTCATGCTGATCTTTTTTCATTTTAATTTTGTATTTAATGCACAGTCTAAAGAGGAGTAGGCCAGGTTTTCATTTCACTACAAGTTACACATTTATATATACAATATGTTCATTGTATGTAATAGTGTATGTGACAAATAACAATCTTGAATCTTGAATCTAAACTCTCTTTCCATATTCATCTTTTGATCTCAAACCCAAATCTCACAAATATTTCAGTCTACAGCAAAAAACAAATGAATCGGCCTTGATGTTCCAATAGTTTCAGAGGGGACTGTACGTACAGTATATACATGCACACAGATACACATTTTATACATTCATTGGGTCTGTGTAAGGAATCATAGGTGAAAGGTAGGTATGTAGAAGTAGTACAGCAGGGATTTAATGATATAAATGTCCATAACCCAACAATAAAAATTATATTAAAGGCATCACATTGGCATTAATATAACACACGTCAGTTGTTGTGTTAATTTAAAAAAGGCGAGAAAGAAAGCTGCATTAAGTTGAATCAAATGAAGTGAAAATTGTGCTGCTCTATACTGCTCAATAGAGCCAAACAGGTGGCAAGCTGGACTTGACTGCAGTTAGACACTCTTGCCAGATTAAAAAGTTTCTGATGTTAGCAGATTTAGAGTCGCCAGTGTTCGCCAGCACACGTCAGTTCTCTCTTCGCTTGCCATGTGTAGAAACAGGCAAGAGTGTTGGCAGTGCTGTGCCCTTTCGAAAAAAAAAACCCAAAAACATATGGACAAAAATACCACATGCATACTATAAAACCAAGCTTGTCAACCTACCCCAGTGAAGTATTGCAGAACTACACCACACAAGTGCATATTACATTTGGTGACATAATGCAATCATTTACATATTTTTAGCAGTGGGGTGTAATGACTTGTATTCATATTCTTTCTTGAAAGTGCATTAAAAGGATTTTAAAATTAATGTTATTTATTTGGCTGTCACTGATATTGCTTATTCTTCGATTTTGTACTAAGTTGCCAGCTCCAAAACTGAAGTCACCATTAACTGGTGTTGCATTTGTATCCAAATCAATACAAAGTCAACACAGCAAAAATTCTTGATGAATAGTGGAAAGCTGTGGGAAATCAGACAGCAAAGATAGACAGACAGATCACACAGAGGCTGTCTATACACAGATGCATTGGCACACACACACAGACACACACACACACAGAGAGAGAGAGAGAGAGAGAGAGAGAGAGAGAGAGTATGAGGGAGAGACAGAGCGAGACAGAGACAGAGAGTGTCTGCCAAAGCATACACTGATGAGTACATCAGGAACCAACACAGAAAGAACTCTCTGCTACTAAGAAATAGAAAAGTTGAGACAATGTTGACACATATTGCCACTAAAAAGTCTGTGACATAAACAGCACATAACCTTAATGAAGTCATGACATATAAATGTTTTAATTGTTTAGTGTCCGCCACCCCCCCCCCTTTTTTTTGGGGGGGGGGGGGGTTAAAATATTTAGCCTTAAAAAGTGGCAGTGTTCTTTTTGTAAGAATGACAATGGAGTCTTAGCGCTATCTCCTGTTTGTTTCTGTTTTGATTTTATAATGGAGTGCTTAAGTGTTTTACTCCTAACAGATACAGGATTTTGGTAAAGTAAGTGAGTCTGTACTGACATCCACATGAGGGCAGCATAGGAAAAGCATAGTAAACTGTACTCAACCATTTACTGTGTTAATTGGGTAGTACTGCAATTCTGTGCAATTCAATTCAGTCAAATGATTCTGCAGTAGTGTGCACCAGCTACCACACATAATGCAATTAAGCCCATTCACAGATTAGGACTTTAATAACCCTTTAATATACGGTTTAACCCTATAGATGATGATGATATACTGTATAAATTTAACTTGAAGCACTGCAGACCTAAGAGCTGGACCCTGTAACACATACTAACACAGAACATTCCCAGATCAGCACTATTGAAACCTAAATATAAACATCAATTATATCATTAAACAAACTCAACCAAAATATAATGTGAACACAAAAGGAAAAATTTAATCATAACATATCAGCCAAATATCTCATTACTGCCTGAGATACAAAGCAGAGATCAAATCTTAACCAGGCACGGCCTTTTTATCCAAAATCTCACCATGGAAAAAACAACCAGTACAATATAAATTTCTTGTATCTACAATTCAATATTTACTAGTTAAATGTCAAATAGAAGTTATCTACGATTACATTTCTCCTAGGACAATATTATTTCCAGATATCTTTAATCTACCCATGAAGGTGTGTAGAAGATGTGCAGAACATCAAATGGAGTCCTTTATGCAACAATATCACTACTTCCATTTCAAAGGGCTTCTTGAGTTATACACTCACTAAACACTTTATTAGGAACACTGTACCAATACTGGGTAGGACTTCACTTTGCTCCCAAAACAGTCTCAAAGCTTCATGGCATGAATTCCACAAGATGTTGGAAACATTCCTTTGAGATTCTGGTCCATGTTAATATGATTGCATCACAATTCCTGAAGATTTTTCAGGTGCACTTTTATGCTGTGACTCTCCAGTTCTACCGCATCCCAAAGGTGTTCTATTTGATTCAAATCTGGTGACTGGGAAGGCCACTGAAGAACACTGAACTCATTGTCATGTTCATGAAGCCAGTTTGAGATGACTTTTGCTTTGTGATATGGTGCATTATCATGCTGGAAGTAGCCATTGGAAGGTAAATTGTAGCCATGTAGGGCTGCACATGGTCAACAACAATTATCAAATAGGCTGTGGAATTCAAGTGATGATTGATTGGATTGGTATTAACAGGCCCAAAGTGTTCCAAGAAAACATTCCCCACACCATTATACCACCTCCACCACCCTGGACTGTTTACACAAATCAAGTTGGGTCAATTGATTTATGCTGTTGGTGCACCTGAGAAAATATGTCTCTTTTTCAGCATCCAAGTTGCTTTTCCATCACAGTACTTGAACAGCATTAATGGTCATTTGCATTAAGGTCAAGTTTAGGATCTCATCTCACTGAAGCATGGGATACTGAAGAATCACTGAACTTTCTTAGAGTCACCTTTAAAAAGACTAGATTCAAAAACACTGCAAGAAAATTGGCAGAAAATGACCTTAAAAAACTTTTCATAATATTTATATCTGATGTGTTAATATCCTACACACTTTTTTTATTACTATTTCAACACGTGTTAAATTATTCAATAAATGTGTTAAAAAAAGAAAAAAAAATTCACATGATTGACCAACACAACGTGTTAAATTATTGTCCCATCACTTTGCGAACTGCGCTGCTGACGTCATCATTCAAATATAAACTCACCTCAAAGTGAATGTTTGTTGCTTTGACTGTTTGATTGTGACAGCGGAGTCGGAGTCCTGAGGCGAGGAAACCAAATGACCACAGGTAAGTTAGTATTCAGAACTATTTAGCGTTAATGTTGCTGAAAATGCCTGGCCAAGTTTGTGATGTTTAGGCAGGGAGCTCTCGAAAATGTACTCATTGGAAAACAGTAACTCAGCAAGTGATAATTAACTTTACCTATCGTTACGGCTTCAAAAGTGAATATCATTTACTGCTTCCTCAGTGCTGGCGTTACACTACTAGTGTCACGTTTATGTTGGCTGTGAAATATAGACCGAGGTTATTCTATAATTCTCTGGGTCTACATCTTATCTGAGGCTCTGAGTTGTATTAAGCTAGCTGGATGCTGTCACCAATCACAGAAGGGATGAGTGATGCTAACCTAGATGCTTACTTGAGCTTACGCTTACTTGAGTAACGAACATTATTTTAGCATACAGCTTGCGGTAATGTTAGACAATCCCATTCCCTTTTTGAAAGTTAACGATAACCTAGCATTACAGTTATTCACCATGATGCAATACACAGAGTGGGTTAACATTACTTACATTTAGCAAGTGTTTTGGACAAGGCAAGCTGTAGTAATTAGCATTAGGAATATGGGTTTCTTCATGTATTCGGTGAATGTTAATGCTGGGTAATAGGTGCAGACAGTCAGTGGCTAACGGAACTTAGCTAGCTCAGTAATGTCGAGGCCAAAAGTTCTTCACAAGGTTAACGTGACAAAAAGAGAGCATGGGATTATAGTAGGTTGTAATGCTTTCCACTATCTCTGTAATGTTGGTTGACTTAATTAGGTTGTGAAAAAAAATTGGCAGTGAGGTACTAAAGGCAGGATAAATATTATAAGGATAAATATTCACAAATTAGCTAGATTTTCCTGATGAGTCTGCAGCACCATTTTGTTAATCAGGAGAGTGGTCACATTTCCAAAATTACACAATTTGGGATTCTGTAACGTAGTTTCTCAGTTAAAGCCCAAAGGCATTTGTTTATATTTTGTAGATAACAACTAACCAACACTCTTTTACAGCTTTTTAAATAGAAGGGAGTGGGACTCTTGTCGTCCCAGATGGCCGAGAGATTTGCAACAAGATGCATCAACTAGAAATATTACATCTGTCAAATGTTTTAATGATTTTAATAAAGGTCACCTGAATTTCATGCAATTGTTTGTGTATTTCATGAGCATTTTTAGTAGAATTTTAGCATGCAAACAAATAGTGTTTTAGGATAATTGTAGGGGAAAAAAGCATAAACAACACATCTGTTATTTTTGCGTTATTTTTTAATACATCTTTGTGTGGAAATGTACTAACACACAGTGTGTGGTAAATGTACTAACACACAGCATGTGTAAAAATGTACTAACACACAGCATGTGTAAAAATGTACTAACGCACTGATTGTGTTAAAATGAACACATGATGTGCTATTTATAACACATCTGTTTTAAAATCTGAGCGTAGTTCTTGATGATTTTTTTTTTTCTGCTTTGCTTTATAGATATTCTGGCCACCAGATGATGAATAATAATACCATCATGGAACTGAGCTACATGCCAAAGGAGTCACAGTGAGAAAGTGAATGACAGAAAGCAGTAAAGTAACACATAAGACAAGAAAATGTTCGATAAAGTAAAATCATGTCCCAGTGCATGATGTAGCAGTAATGTAATCTATAGCATTTGACAAACATTCCAATGGCATTTTGATAATGTCTATTATTGAAGATATAATATATATTAAAAAAGGGATTCTTGGGTAAAAACAAAAATGTTATCATCATAACGCTATATTGCCAAAGGTTTGTGGACACCTGATCATCACATCCATCCCTTTGCTGTTATAATAACCTCCACTCTTCTGGGAAGGCTTTCTACTAGATTTTGGAGTGTGGCTGTGGGGATTTGTGTTCATTCAGCCACAAGAGCATTAGTAATGTCAGGCCGTGATGTTGGGTGAGGTGGTCTTAAGCCAGTTTTAAGTGATGCAACATTCTGACTATACTGGAGTGATATTCCTTACACAGGGTGATTTATAGGTACTAGAGATTTGTAGGGTCATTGCAAACTGAAATGCTTTTTACTTAAAGGGTCCTGTAAAAGCAGTTGTTCTTAAAAGGAATACTTCATTCCTGAGACTCTTTGGACTCATTTTATACTTGATGGAAAAAATACACCATTAGCTTTGCAACTCACTTGCAAACACTCAAACTGAAGACTTAACATGAGCAGGATGCAAGTTATTTACCTTTTACATTAACTGTCAAATTCAACATCCCCAATTGTCATGTAAAAACCTTCTCTAAAACAATCTTTGACCCCTAACTATATGACGTGTAGCTATTATAATCTGTTTATGTCACTACCAATCAAACCGTGAAAGATGTGCAGCCCCCAAATAGGCAGTCTTGTATATAAGTGAATTTTTTGTGTTAAGCCCCTGCTATAATCACATGCTTCATAAAAACAAACCCTATTTCAGTGAAATTTACACTTCACCAGAATTAAGATTAATTTTACCGAAGAATGAATGATTTAATTAAAGTTATAACACTTTAAGGTGTAGACAGTGATGGTTTTCTGCAAACTCTTAAAATTGGTAGTGTATGTAAGGATTATTAAATAACTTTTGATTACATCAGCCATGAGAACTGCAGGGAAATCAATCCTATAAAGCTAAAAAAAATAAAATTCTTTACATTACTGATTACTGTGTGTCTTCACAGTGCCCGGAAGAACAGTGCTTTCAAAGTATTTTGAGTTTATAAGCATTTCATTTCATTATGAATACACCACAGGACACTCCAGGGTCAATGTGTCTTTAACATACACTTAAAGAAACCATATGTCATGCTACAGTGAGAGGCCCACAGACATATCATTACCCCTAACACAACTGAAAATCTCATTAATTCTACACACACTGGAAAATGCAAACAAATTCCATTGTGGTTCACTTATTATTCAAAGACTCTCTACTTGTTTGTGGTCTCTGGGCCTTCCTTCAGTATTCTGCTTTATTATATCATCCTTTTAAGTGAATTCTCCCACTCTGGCGTTTGATTTATTGCATTCTAACAATGTCACTTTAAATGGAAATGACCCTCGTAAAATTGCTTATTCAATAGCTTTGCATAAATCAGTAGATAACAGGGACCATGATATGCTTATCAACAAACACAGAGAAGAGTTGAGAGAGATGGCCTGTGTACACTGATTCCATTTTATATTTTGCATTGATTATGGGTGGGGTGAATGAGATATGCAGCACACAAGCTGTGCCATAAGCATCACAGGTACTGTAAGATGCAAACCATTGCAGGCAATTCCATTAAATACTTTTACTTACTTCCTTTAATTAGCACTGACATATAATACAAGCATAATATTACTTCATGTAGGACCTCTTGTTCAGCTAGTGTGATTCTGTAAATTTACAGAGGCAAACTACAACTCCAATTCCAAAAAAGTTGGGATAGTATGGAAAATGCTAATAAAAACAAAGAGGAGTGATTTGTAAATGTACTTTGACTTGCATTTAAACAAAGAGGAAATGGACCATCCAAGCTGTTATCAGCATCAGATCCAAAAGCCAGTGTCTGTCATGGTATGGAGGTGTGTCAGTGCCCATGGCATGGGTAACTTGCACATCTGTGAGGGAACCATTAATGCAGAAATATATGTACACATTTGGAACAACATATGCTGCCATCCAGAGCAGAACAGCGCCAGACCACATTCTTCCCGGATTACAAGCGCATGGTTGCGTAAGCAGAGAGTGCGGGTGCTAGCATGAAAATTCCGCTTGCTAAACTTAACCAACTGGTGTCTTCAGCGTCTAAACTCTTAATAAGTGTTATTAAAAGAAAAGGTGATGTTACACAGTGGTAAACAGTCGACTGTCCCAACTTTTTTGGAGTGTGTTGCAGTCATTAGATTTGAAATGAGTGTATATTTTCAAAAAGTAAAACATCAAATAATGTGTGTAATGTATGTTCAGTTTAGTAAAGGGTGAATTGAAAATTCAAATAACTTTTTGTTTGGGCTTTTTTTTTTTTTGCAGTTTCCTTACTGTCCCAACTTTTTCGGGATTGGGGTTGTATATTAACAACTAACTCACTGGGACTTTTACGGCAGACGCTCACATCACTTAACTCTAACAACATACTGATTTAAAAAGGTTGAAGATTAATGTTTTTTAAGCATTAACACTGTAGGAGACTCTACATGCCATGCTCTGAGGTATATCTGTTCCTTTAAGTTTTCCTGACGTGGAAAAGTTCTCTGAATGGTGGTCTTGCTACATCTCTGTGCATAGGGGCTCAATCCGCCTCCTCAAAGGCTTATCTATGGGGTACCTTTACAGGATATGTGTGCTGCAGCATGGTGGTCTACACCACACACATTCATTAGGTATTACAGTTTGTCCTTATTGGCCAGCTTGTATATGGTTCTTGGTGATAATATCTCTGCTGGACGGCACTCCCTGGGAGATTCCCATTCGCAGGGATCTATTATATCAAGCCAGAGGGCTGATTTATCACCCTCGGCCAGAACTATGGAAACTGTGAGTCTGGCCCCTGAGGGGCACCAGCTCATGTATTCCGTTCTCTCCACACTAGCACCGTCAGTGAGACTCAGTAAAATGCACAATGGCTACAGTCCTGGAGTTCTTACAGGAACATTTCTCAGCAAGGTTGGCTCCTTCTACAGTTATGGTCTATGTGGCTGCCATTTCGGCCAGCCACGCCCCTATTGATGAAGTCTCTGTGACAGGCCATATCCTCAGTTTGACGGAGTGGGTATACTCATTTCCACAGCGTGAAGCTCACGCAACGTTGCGTTCCCTTCTCAGGGAACAGGGTTGCATGTGTAACCCAGACATTTTTGGCAATAAACACCAGAGGTGGTTTTGGCGCACACAGCGGGGTAGCCATATGGAGAAGTACCTCATGCCCATGGTTAAATATGGTGGTGGCTCTTTAATGTTTTGGGGCTGTTCTTCTGCCAGAGGACCTGTACATTTTGTTAGGATACATGACATCAGGGACTATTAAGTATCAACAGATATTAAATGAAAACCTGACTACCAGAAAGCATAAGGTGAGTTCACATGACTTCACTCTATGTATGGGCTTCACTTTAGCAACTCTGTAGGGAGAAGTTATATCAGGTTCAGCAAGTTGACACAAAACTTGAGCAGCTGGCATAATCCACAGACATGTAACAGCAGTATTTTAATCCCTATTTTTTCTTTTGAAGATGATGGATAGAATGTAGAAAAACAGCAGCCATATAAATTATGGAGCGTAGACAGGAGTAAGTAAACAACGTTTGTCCTAAAGTTTGGGATCATACGGAATGAAAAATGAGTCTGATTAATTTATACAGTTATTTCTGGATAAACTACAGCTGGATAAACTTCAGCAATGCAGACTCAGGCTCACAAACACATTGAGGTCTGAAATATAGCTATGAAATCTATTTGCATATACTTTTGAATAAAGAATTTCTTTCGGTTACAGCAAATAATGATTGCTAATTATGCTACAAAAATACAGGTTTTTGGCTAATTTGACTCTTGTATACACTGATTGAAATAAAGTAAAACCAAAGACAAATGAGTTACAGTGTTGTCTCTGCACAAATTAGCTTATTAACCAATTACAGGTTCAGAGCAACTCTGTAAGTAAGGTGCCAGTTTGAGTTACAGATCACAGATAGAATTAAATTATTTGAACGTATAATTATTTGGACTTGTACCAGCACTGTTAAATTCTCGATTCTGATTGGCTGACAGACATTCTGAGGTGTGCAATTATTTTCGGTAAATGCACAGCTAAAGTAGTTCCAATCAGGTCTTGAACTCATTACAGTTCTATATCACTTTGCCAAGTTAACTGAACTATCGGAAAATAAATGATTGGCATAAAATGAAAGAAAAAAAAAAACCCCACACACCTGAGATCTCTCTCTCTCTCTTTCTCTCTCTCCCTCTCTCTCTCTCTCTCTCTCTCTCTCTCTCCACGACATGGACACATTACCACCTCGGGGTGTGCGTCATTTCTAATAATTCAAAGGCCCATCACCAATTATTCCTTACATATCCTGACCTCAATATCTATCAGACTTGGTATTGTATTTGCTCTGATAAATTTGGTTTTGCTGGAAGTCAGAGACTCTGATGTTTTATATATGTGAAATGAGAGAAGTAACAACCCGAACAATTCTAGAGTTTAAGCCTTGAAGGGCTCAGCCTCCACTGAGACTATATGATGTGCAACCAATGAAGAAATAGAAATACCTCTGTGACTGAATGCAAAAAAGAGCATTAAGTCACTTGTGTGCACATGTTTGTGTTGTGTACAACAAACACATGCTTGTACAGTATATGACATCTCTTTCTAAATCCAAAATTCTAAATATTATGCTATGTTATATGTTATAGTAGGTTAATAAACTATGTTAGATTTGGATTGACTCAATTACTGGTCCCCAAAACAAAAACAACACAAAGTTTGGCTTTTCATGGCCTCACTTTTGGCTTGATTAGCTCTTTTTTTGCTCTCTCTCTCTCTCTCTCTCTCTCTCTCTCTCTCTCTCTCACACACACACACACACACACACATACACACACACACACACACACACACACACACACTTTCTCTCTCAGGCTCTTTCTCTCACTCAAATTGTGGCTTCTCCATTCTGATCTCTCTCATTTTACTTGTTCCATCCCTTTGTTTTGACTACCTTTTCACGTTCTGGCTAAAGTAGTTCCACATGGTTTGATTCAAACCATGTGAGTAGCCTATAAATGGTCCCTGCATCATCATCCTCTTTCCCATTATCTTATTGTTGAGAACTTGAGGATATAGTTTGTTTATGCAACTGCTGGTGATAGTAATTCTAACTTTAGACTTACTACACATTTAGTTCATCTCCTTCATCACTTCATGAATACCGTGAGTATATTTCATGCTTCAGTGCTCTAGCTGTCGTGGAGTGGCTGACTGAGGAAACCAGGGGATTTATTGGATTGACCCAGAAGGGTAAAAATTGTTAACAGCTGTATGGCTTCCCAGTCCCAAGTCTTCCATAAAATGAAAGAAGACAAGCAGAAAAGTGAATTCTCGTATGCATTCTGGAGAATGGCAATGCCAAATTCCAAATCTCTAAGGATCACTGACTACAGCAAGACATGCAAATCACACAATACTACTGACCTTATAGGCACTGCAGAACGTATCACTCTATGTTACCCAGGATACTGACCAGGTAACATCTCTGAAATAACCAGAACATTAATTAACATTAAACAACCACAGCTGGCGGAACAGTAAAACAAATGGTCCTTTTTCTGTTTTCTTCTGGGTCAGATAAAAATTTGATCAAAAATATTGTAATTGAAGAAGGAATAGAAGAAAAGAAAAAAAGAAAGGAAATAGAAATATTATGTGAAGGGAAAAAAGAGTCTCGACAAAGAAAAGACACTGCTAAGCTGCTAAACCTTAATCTTATGTGTTAGATAATGGGCACAAGCTCAGCTCACCAACAGTGTGTTAGTAATGCTGGCAAAGGATTAACTCACTTCTGTGTTAGATAATGGGCACAAGCTCACCACCAGTGCATTAGTAATGCGCCTTCCCCTGATATAGTCCAAAGGGCTAATATGGGAGAATAGCAAAGCCAAAGGTCTAATGACACAAATGTAATCGCTGATGGATGCAACTGGGTGCAAGCATGGTGAACAAGACCATGGTCCAATACAACAAAACAACAACAGCACAGCAAAGAAATCATATCCAATACAGCAAAGCAATCATGGCCAAGGCAAATGCAAAGAACAGCCATACACTGAAACAGCCGAGCAGCAGTTGGTAGTCTCTGGCACTTCTAGACCCAATGCCAGCCTTTTCGCAACGATTCTGTAGCACAGGATCTTAAAATGGGCAGTCAAAGACAATTTCCCTTGGCTCAGTGGAAGACCCTCGGAACAATTTCCCTGACCTTTAATGGAATTTGGTCATGGAGCCAAATTTGTCCTACAAACTAGGAAACATGCCACATACCACATTGCATGTCAATGCCAAACCGTATTTGAGTTGGAGTTGAGTTTCCTCTGCTATCTCCTTATTCTCTCCACAAGGCCATTTTTTCCTCTCAGTGCAGTTCATCCCCCAGCTTTCGCATCCATTGCCATCCAAAGACTAGCAGGCCTCTACATTCCATTTTGTTCAAGTGTTATTTGTAATGTTGCAGAGGCCAAAAGAGATCCTGACTGATGAGGACACATCACTTATGTCACAAACACTACGCAAGTCAGACTTCATCCCAGGGCAGATCATTGCCATTTGTGTTGTGTGTAGAGACAAGTGCATTTCACCTGTGTATGACTATTTCGCCTGTGTATGACCTTATGCCTGTTTTTGACTTTGTTTATGCTCTGTCCCATTACGATTCACATAATACCATTTTATATATATATATATATATATATATATATATATATATATATATATATATATATATATATATATATGTAAAATATTTTGTTATTTAACACACTAATAGTCACCTTTGTAAATAGTGCACAGTTAAGAGTGGTTAGTAGGAAGTCGGCGCCATTTGTGTTGATTCATCTTTTCTCCTGTTTTTGGGTTAGCCAAGGAGTGAGGGAAGACGGTGTATTTTTGTTTTCTTTTCTTGTAGTTTAGTTAGTTTTCTTTGGTAAAGTTAGAGGGAATTTTTGTTTATAATTTTGGCCTGGTCGGCTTCTGAAGATTTAAACCACTGTGTATATAAAAGGTGCTCCGTTTGGAAAATAAAAAAAAAACAAATGCAATCTTGGTCTCGCCAACACTTTTTCTTTTTCTTTATTTATTTATTTTTTCTCCTTGTATGTTGCAGCCCGACCTAGACCGGGTTCGTAACAACAAGTTGTTGGGGATTAAACCAATTTGCACCAGAGTTTATCATCTGCAGACGAATGGGCTGGTAGAACGCTTTAATCAAATGCTTAAAAACATGATACGTAAGTTTGTTCACGATGATGCACAAAATTGGGATATGTAGTTAGAACCCATGTTATTTGCAGTACGAGAGGTCCCGCAAACCTCCACAGGGTTTTTCCCATTCAAATTATTGTATGGACGCAAGCCATTTGGCATGCTTGATGTCATTCGGGAAAATTGGGAGGAGGGAACTTCAAACAGTAAAAATGAAATTTAGTACGTTCTTTAGCTGAGAGCAAAACTCCACACCTTAAGCCACATAACACAGGAGAATTTGCTACAGGCTCAAGAACGTCAATCCCGGCTGTATAACAAGGGTGTTCTGCTACGAGAGTTCACGCCGGGAGATAAAGTGCTCATTTTGCTAACCACATCGAGCTCTAAATTACTTGTGAAGTGGCAAGGGCCCTTTGAGTTCACACGGCGAGTTGGGGATGTCGACTCTGAAGTAAGGCAAATGGATAGAGGCGTGGCGCGACAGGTTTACATCTTAACCTCCTAAAACCATGGAGGGAGATGGTTTCCATGGCTTTGGCGATGGTCGTTCCTGAGAAGGAGGAGCTAGGACCGGAGGTAAATCTAAAAACGGCACTTCAATCCCCCCGGTCCTGTATGGAGACCACCTCTCTCCATCCCAAATCATGGACATTACTAAATTACAGGCGGAATCTTCCAATGTGTTCTCGCCTCTCCCTGGTCACACGAATCTCATAGAGTACCAGATTGAGACAACCGCAAGGGTGGTGGTGTGCAGCCGCCCCATTGGCTGCCTGAACCCCCCAAAAAATGTAGTTCGAGACGAACTCTGACTTTGACTGGAGCAGCCCGGTGGTTTTGGTTCCCAAGACCAACGGGATGGTCCCGGTTTGTGTGGACTTTAGAAAAGTCAAAACTGACTGTCTCTAGTTACAGGGACTGGAGCCTTACGTTGAGCTGTACAACCAATCTGGCAATGATCTCTGTGAAATCATAACACATTTCCTATATGGTGAAAGTGCAACATCTCCAAAACATACAGCTAGTTCTTTGGGCATTTTCATATCATTTTAAGGGGATAAGTTTATTGACACTTCCTTTCACCATAATTTTACAGAGAGAGAGAGAGAGAGAGTGAGAGAGAGAGATAGAGAGAGGGAGAGAGAGGAAATTGGGGATAATGAAATACAATAATATTAGATTTTAATTCCCATGAACAACTAGTCTAATATTTTGCTGTCTGTGAGGATATTGTGGATAGCCTATGGCTTGTTAAAATGTAACATTTATGTCAACCCCATGTGGCTTAATGAACGTCAACAGTAATGTCTCTGCCAGTCACAAGATAAAGCTTACTATAATTTGGTGTTAAATCTCACAAGAGACTGCATCTCAGTGCACTGAATGCCTCAGTCTCCTAAACTTGATATTTTAACGAAATAAATCTAATTCTAAAAATGTCACTTATGCCAAATTGAATTACATTATCCAGAGTTCTGTTATACAATAACTGTAATGTCTTGTTATTGCATGAGTCACACTTTATGGATTAACAAGGTGAGTAATGCATAACATTGAAACAGAAGCCGCGGCTTATTTGTTCACTTTATTTGATTAATTACCCGATTGGAGGAAATTTGCATGGTTAGAGGATAAATTTGGAGGTTCACTGATGGAGCAGTTGTGACAACAACAAATTTCTAAAATTATATATAATCTAAAAACAGAAGTTGTTCCATCCATCCATCTTCTACCGCTTACTCCTTTTCAGGGTCACGGGGAACCTGGAGCCTATCCCAGGGAGCATCGGGCACAAGGCAGGGTACACCCTGGACAGGGTAGAACAGAAGTTGTTAAAGATCTTAAATAACCGTTAAATGTGCTATCATTTGCTTTACTAACAAAAAATGTTATAGTTTTTTTTTTGTTTGTTTGTTTTTTTTTGCTTGTATGTTTATATTTAGTTTTTTTTCTTCCATATTTCAGTAATTACTGAATAACTGGCTACTGGTTATGACCCCATTCTCCTCTGAGTAACACTGGATAATAATAAAATTTATAATAATAAATAGTTTTCTAGTCATACAACATACCAACAAACAATAATGAATGTGCTGATCATTTACATTCTACCCTATTTAATTTTGTTTTTGCTTACTTAAAGCCAAACTTGTGGGTCAAGCCACAAGACTGCTTGGACCATGCCCTAGATTCTCGTCTACGCCCAGTTTGCGCCCGTTTGTAGATCACCTGTCCCACGCTTGTTCTTGACTACATTGTTTATTGCTTATTGGTTTGAATTTGTCTGCCTGTCTCTTTAAATAAAGCTTCTAACTGCACTTGTAGCCGTCTCCATTCCTCATTACATGACAGATAGTACTTAAGAGTGAAAGGGTATGCACATGTTTGAACAGTTCTGAGCAATATTTCATGTTTTGGCTCAAAATTGCATTGTCAACTAAAAGAAATAGTCCAAAGTTCATTCGGTTCTGATCTCACTGACCAGCAGACAGTACAAGAGAAGTCCCATCAGCATATGATGTTTGTTTTATTGTAGTTTATTCTTTCTCAAAGGCCTAAGTTTAACTCACACACAGAACCACTTTTCCACCCATTAGACTATTTTCTCATGGAAAGAGATAAAAAAAAAAAATCCCTTCTGTGTACCCTACCAAAACAGTATTATAATGTCCCATTAGTTCTAGATGCATATAAAATGAGGCCACATTAACCAACACAGGCAAGTAACATCTATATCAGGAAAGTAAGAGACATTTTTGATCTGATCTGATCTAAAAACAGAGATTCCTAACTACAGTCCCTGAGTCCCTGCAGATTAAAATTTTCCCTGCTTCCTTAAACAATTTTTTTTATATATATCACCAACATAGCATGCTGTTCAGCACAGACTCACTCACATGTTTAGTGGAGGAGGTCTAGCACAACTTTTTTCTTTAGCTTTTTGTAAGAGCATTCACTGCTGCTGCAAATAAAACTAACAAAAGTAGCAGTTCATCTGATAAATTTTGATCACTGCCCAAATACCTGATTAAAAGCACCAATAGGATTTTGAAGAAATGGGAATTTACTATTTAAATTTAGAATATCCTTATAAATCATTATGGTTCATTCATACCACCAACTACAAGCAAGGATCACTATCTACTAATTTGCTACCAGCATATTAACCTGAAGTGTGTATTGTCTGTTTGCTTGTTTTCAGGGTAAAATTATAAACAGAACACATTGTGAAGATGGGAGAGTATACTGAAGATATTCATTCCATTTCAATGAATCGTCAGAAAAATGGTCTTGGCATTGGATGGATCGGAACTGCAACAAGAACTTTTATTTCTCCCCCAGTCTTCATGTCAGACAACGCGAGTGCTGGGAAACTGTGTTCTTTATGGTGTGTTGGGTTGTGTAATTCCTCTTGTAAATGTCATGGTTTTATAGTGTGAGTGGATCCTTTCTTCATAGAGCTCCATTTTTCAGCAGATACATTTTCCTTACTTCCAGAAGCAGTTCATATTGTTCTAGCAGTATAATGGTGGAAAACTCCTCTTTATTAGGTTTGCAACTTTAAAGATTTAACAGACTTTTGTGGCTAATTTAACACATCAAGTAACAAAGTTCAAAATCCTGGAGCAATAGAAGAACATTTAACACTTTTCCTGAAAAATCATGGTTTACAGTTAGGAATCAGTAATGTAAAGAGACATCATTGTGGAAAAATGACTTTATTATTTCATGTGTGACATGGTATCAAGATAGCACCAAAGGGGCACACCTCCTTCCAGCTATGCTAAGTATCTCTCTCGAGAAACTTTGTCGGCCTAAGGGCCCGTATCAGTATGATTTCTCTCATAATTTCCCAGGACTGCTTCTGATAACTTCAGATCAATCTTTCACTTACTTCTAGGACTAGGATTTACTCCTGTGCTTTGCATCATTGTCTTGCTGCATAATCCAGTTGCGCTTGAGTTTCAATTTACGGACTGAAGACCAGACATTCTCCTTTAGGATTTTCTGGTAGAGCAGAATTCATGTTTCCCTCAATTATTACAAGTTGCCCAGGCCCTGAAGCAGCAAAGCATCCCCACACCATCACACCTCCACCACCATGCTTGACCGTACCCATGATGTTCTTTTTGTGGAATTCAGTGATTAGTCAGCTGTAACAGGACCACTTCCTTCCAAAAAATTCCACTTTCGACTCATCAGTCCACAGAACATTCTCCCAATAGGCTTGAGGATAATCAAGGTGTGTTTTGGCAAAATTCAAATAAGATTTAATGTTCTTCTGGGTTAACAGTGGTTTTCACCTCACCACTCTTCTATGGATGCCATTTTTGCCCAGTGTCTTTCTGATAGTGGAGTCATGAACAGTGATCTTTATTGATGCAAGAGAGGCCTGTAAGTCCTTTGATGTTGTCCTTGGTTCTTTTGTGACTTCCTGGATGAGTCATTGTGCTGTTGGTGAAATTTTGGAAGGTCGGCCACTCCTGTGAAGGTTCACTACTGTGCTTTTTATTTGGAAATAACGGCTCTCACTGTGGTTCATTGGAGTCCCAGAGCCTTTGAAATAGCTTTGTAACCCTTCCCAGACTGATTCATTTCAATCACCTTCTTCCTCATCATTTCTGGAATTTTTTCAGCTTTGGCATAGTGTGTTACTGGGTAAGACCTTTTAACCGACTTCATGCTGTTGAAAAAGTTCTATTTAAGTGTTGATGTGATTGAACAGGGTTTGCAGTAATCAGGCCTGGTTGCGTCTAGTCCAGCTGAACCTCATTATGAATGCAGTTTCATAGATTTGGGGAATTAGTAACTACGGGGGCAAATACATTTTCACACAGGCCCAGTCGGTATTGGATAACTTTTTTTTGCTTCAATAAATAACATTATCATTTAAAAACTGTATTTTGTGTTTACTCAGGATGCCTTGGTTTTTCTAAGGATGTTTTATTTTAGATTTTGTTTTAATTTCTGAAACAATTGAGTATGAGATATACACAGAAACAGAAGAAATCCGGCAAATACTTTTTCACAGCACTGAAATTATGAACTGAGGATTATTTTTTCTTATGTATGGGTTACCTCTCTATCGGAGTGGGTCTTGTTTTTTGTACCATATGTATAAGTCTTTTCAAGTACAAAATGTCCCACATTTACTCCTGCTGTTTAACTTCCTCATATTGTTCTTTTGTGTCTATTGCTGATATAATCTTAAAGCAACTCAAGCTCTCTCTCTCCCTCTCTTTCCCTCTCCTTCTCTTTCTCGCCCTCTTTCTCACACACACACACACACACACACACACACACTCTCTCTCTCTCTCTCTCTCTCTCTCTTTCTCTCTCTGTCTCTCTCACACACACACACACTCTCTCTCTCTCTCTTTCTATCATGCCATCAACCAAAATGGACTGAGAAGCACAGCAATTAGTTATTTAGCATATTTAATAAAATGAATCAGAGAAGACATTCAGATCATTGAATATATTTGCATATTGCATGTTAGAAGTGCCTGGTTTATGTTGATGAGTTTGTATCACTGGATTCAATCCACTGTTACACAACAAACAAACAAAAAAATGTAGCAGAACTGCGAGCAGGTCAATTTAACCTAAATTAGGTTTTCCATCATACACATGAAATGAAGCAAGCAATGGAATAATTAATACCATTCATGCAATGTGACATCAAATGATTACAATTATTGATGATATTGATATAATAGAAAATTTGGCTATTTATTAACAGAATTTTTATGTATTGTTATGTTTGGTTAAAGAAGAGTATGGACGGAATCTCTCCATACTCTCCTTTGGGTGTAATGTCCGATATTGGTTTAGATTACATTGTTTCTTTTATGGTCATATATTTTATCCATCCATTTATACCACTTATCCTACAAAGTTACGTGGGGAGCTTGGCACATATCCCAGGGAACTCAGGGCACAAGGCGGGGGACACCCTAGTCGAGGTTGGGCACAATTGCACACACATTAACATACTATGGACAATCTGGAAATGCCAATCACAACGGATGGGAGAGGAAACCGAGGTCCCTGGAGGAAACCCCATAGGTATAGGGAGAACATTTAAACTCCGCAAACACAGGGCTGAGGTAGGATTTGAACCCCCAACCCCAGAGGTGAGAGATTAGCATACTAACCACTTAGCCACCATGCCTCCCATACAGTGGTGCTTGAAAGTTTGTGAAACCTTTAGAATTTTCTATATAGCTGCATGAATATTACCTAAAACATCATCGGATTTTCACACAAGTCCACACAATTAGATAAAGAGAACCAAATTAAACAAATGAGACAAAAATATTATACGTGGTCATTTATTTATTGAGGAAAATGATCCAATATTATATATCTGTGAGTGGTAAAAGTATGTGAACCTTTGCTTTCAGTATCTGGTGTGACCCTCTTGTGCAGTAATAAGTGAAACTAAACATTTCCGGTAATTGTTGATCAGTCCTGCACAACGTCTTGGAGGAATTCTAGCCTGTTCCTCAGTACAGTAAAGCTTCAACTCTGGGATGTTGGTGGGTTTCCTCACATGAACTGATTGTTTCAGGTCCTTCCACAACATTTCTATTTGATTTGTAGTGGAAAATCTCTCCAGCCTAAGTCAAAAAAACTTCCAGAGATGAGGGGTTATGGATGTCAAAAGAAATTTAACTTTATTCCATACAAATTAAGTGAGACCTCTGCAGACAGTCTGAATTCATGCAACATAACAGCATTTTCTCCACCATTAATTACTCCTGTCTATATGTTGCCTTAATGGTTTCTTAATGGTTCTCAGTGGTTACACTGAGGCCCCAAAGCCATAGTTCCCTTAGGTCCAAAAGCTCCATACTATGGAAATATCTCTCATAGTTTTTAATTATGCTTATACTCTATAGATTAAGGTCAGGACACTGACTTGGCCGTTCCAAAGCATTAACTTTATTCTTCTTTAGCCATTCTTTAATAGATGACATGTGCTTAGGTTCGTTGTCTTGCTCCATGATCCACTTTCTCTTGAAATTCAGATCATGGACAGATTTCCTGATATTTTCCTTTAGAATTAGCGTGTATTATTCAGAATTCATTGTTCCATCAATGATGGCAAGTCGTCCTGGCCCAGATGCAGCAAAACAGGCTTAAACCATGATACTACCACCACCATGTTTCACAGACGGGATAAGGTTCTTATGCTGGAATGCAGTGTTTTCCTTTCTCTTTTAGCAAACTGCAGACAGGCAGCAGTGTTCTTTTTGCAGTGCAGTGGCTTTCTCCTTGTAACCCTGCCATGCACAGCATTGTTGTTCAGTGTTCTCCAGATGGTGGACTCAGGAACATTAACATTAGTCAGTGTGAAAGAGGCCTTTAGTTGCATAGAAGTTATCCTGGGTTCCTTTGTGGGACTATTATCTTGCTCTTGGAATGATGTTGGTTTACCACTCCTGGAGAGGGTAACATTGGTCTTGAATTTCTTCCAATTGTACACAATTTGTCTGCCTGTGGATTGGTGGAGTCCAGATTCTTAGGGATGGTTTTGTGTGAAAATCTGATTACATTTGAGGTCATATTTATGCAGATATATAGAAAAATCTAATGTGTTCACAAATTTTCAAGAACCCCTGTGTATTTTATTTAGGGTTAACATGTATTACTAAGTCTCGTGATATAATAAAGGATAAAAGGATGCTTCAAGAATATATTATTTATTACGACAAAATGCTGTGGTGCATGGGATGTCATTCAATTGGAAACACATCCTCCTAACACACAGTCATAATTAACATTTCTTTTGTGATAACTTTAATCTATTCTATATGTATTCTAAATACTTAAAAAAAAAAATTAACTTATTTTAGAGAATGGATTCATCATTGAGAGATTATATAGCTACAATAGATCAAAAGGTTTTGCACAAACTTGTGGAGTCCATGTCAGCTCGAGTGAGCTCTGTCATTTACGCAAAAAATATACTAAGAAATTCTGAAATTCATATAAATATTTCTAAGAACCTCATTTTCACTCAAGTTGTTGCTGATAATGTAAATTGTAATGAAAATATTTGTGTTAATTTGAAAAAAATGCCAGATGCAATTTCACTAGTGGTCTCAAAGTTTTGGACCCCACTATACTTTCACGTGTAATTTTTAATAAAGGAATAAATAAACACAGTTACTAATAGGCCTGCTAACCCTGTATTTTTCCCCCTAACCCGTAGCTTGTTACATATTTTATGTTGCATGCACTATATGAGATTTTTGCCAAGTGAACCTTGTTGTACCTCAATACATTTAGTGCGAGTTTGAATTTGTAAATAATAATAATAATAATAATAATAATAATAATAATAATAATAATAATAAAGTATTTTGGGGTGTGGGCTTTGGCCGCCTGGGGAGGGGAGTGAGCTGTATGACTGACTGCAGATCTGAAATAGTGTGTGTTCTCACGGTATATGAAACGTGACGCAGTTATAGCTGCTCTGATCTGATTTACTCCACAGAAGAAGATAAAAACACAGAGGAGGAGAGAAACAGAAGGAGCCGAGCTCGTGCCCGTGCGCGCTGCGCTCTAAGAGAAGTGCGCGTTGGAGTGCACGTGGATGAAAGTACTGTAGCGCGCGCAACAGGAGCATGCCATAAAAATAACCAACTGCGCGTTTTTCCCTCTCAGAGCTGCCACTGTTCACACTCTGTTGGCTTAACCTGACACTCAAATGACCTCTTTCCTCCATGCATCAGCAATGAATATGTCAACCAACGAAAGCGACCCTTTTGGTCGGAACGAGGAGGTGGCCAAGCTTGAGATCACGGTGCTAAGCCTGACCTTCGTCGTAGCCGTCGCGGGCAATCTCAGCGTCCTGGCAGCAATGTGCAAGACGAAGAAGAAGCCGTCGCGCATGCACCTTTTTATGAAGCACCTGAGCCTGGCAGACCTGGTGGTGGCCTTTTTTCAAGTGTTGCCACAGCTCTGCTGGAAGATCACATTCCGCTTCTACGGGCCAGACTTCCTGTGCCGGATCGTGAAGCACCTCCAGGTGCTGGGTATGTTTGCGTCCACGTACATGATGGTGATGATGACGGTGGACCGCTACATTGCTATATGCCACCCGCTGAAGACCCTGCAGCAGCCCACACGTCGCTCCTACGTCATGATCGGCAGCACGTGGCTGGGCAGCCTTGCTCTCAGCAGCCCACAGTACTTTATCTTCTCGCTCAGCGAGATCCGCAATGGCTCCGAAGTCTACGACTGCTGGGGCCACTTCATCGAGCCATGGGGCATCCGCGCCTACATCACCTGGATCACAGTTGGCATCTTCCTCGTGCCTGTCATCGTGCTGATCATATGTTACAGCTTCATATGCTACAGCATCTGGAGGAATATCAGGTGCAAGACAAGGAATAGGGCGTGCAAAAACGGGCTGATAGGGAATAGCTCAGTGAGCAGTGTGACCACCATATCTAGAGCCAAACTTAGGACTGTCAAAATGACATTTGTCATCGTGCTGGCGTACATAGTGTGCTGGGCGCCGTTTTTCACCGTGCAGATGTGGTCGGTTTGGGATAAGAACTTCCACTGGGACGGTATGTAAATTTTTATGAAGGATTTAACTAGTAAATCTATCTGCAGTAAATCCAAGTGCAGCACCACAACCTTACTAAATCTGTAACATTGTTGTTAATAAGCTCTTTAACAAATGCTGATTTCTTTCAGTGATTCCAGCTGTTTAAGCTTTCACAATAGTTTCTACACTGTCTACACTGAGTTCATTTCATTCTTTCATTTGATTAGCTACAGACAACACTGCTAAAAAAAAAAAAGAAAAAAAAAGACATCTTTACAAGTGGAAATACCTTGAATATAGTCAAATTTATCCAGTAGTTCTTATTAAAAGACCACAATAAACCAAATATAAGATTACTAAACCTATTTCATGCCATTTGTACTCATTTCAAGCTTGAAATAGTCTCGTTCTATTGGCAGTTCATGTTAAATATTTATTTAGCAAAATTATTTTCCAGTAGAATAAGAAAACTACAAGCTTGAAATGAGTATTATGTCTAGAAATAGGTCTAATGCTTCTTATAATAAGAAATACTAGATAATTTTGACTATATTTAAGATATTTTCACTTGCTAAGATGACCTTTTTGCAGTGAAATCAAATGAAAAAACATGAAATAACAATTAACAAGAGTTAGTAATGTGTTTTATTTTTTTAAAATTATGGAATTGCGAATGACTACACTTAATGATTGCCTTATTATTACAGGCATTTTTGGTTGAATTGCTCTTCATATCTTGTGGTATAAAAATATGACTAAAGTTCTCCTATAATATGTTACACTACCAGATTCAGAGAACACAGCAGTGACTCTCTCAGCCTTGTTGGCGAGTTTGAACAGCTGCTGCAACCCCTGGATCTATATGATCTTCAGTGGTCACCTCCTTCAGGATTTCACACTCTGCTTCCCCTGTCATCGTAAAATACACGGCAATGACAAGAAAGAGGATTCAGACAGCAGCTTACAGAAGGCCACTGTACTCATCAAGATCCCGAATCGGAGCCCCGTATGTGGTTTAAAAGACCTCAAACATTCCTCTAAATCTACTCAGCTGGAGACGTGATGCTTTTAGAGACTTATGCAGTAAATCTCAAGCATAGAGAAAGCACAAGAGTCGCAATCATCAAGCACAAGATATTTCTGTGCCCATCAAATGAGCTGGTTTAAAATGTCTTTTGGCTCAAGTGAGCCTGTACTGCCATTCTCATGCCAGTACAAACACCTGAAACACAGAAATGAAATGACCTGAAGTTGAAATACACATTTCTTGCTTTTAAATACCTATAAAAATGTGCAGCAGTGGAAAACTGTGATGTAGTACTCAGTGTTCCTGGTCTTCTGAGAACTTGTTTTTTTAAACAAGATTACACACTGAGCTCCTGGGAATTTGGTTTCATAAATGATCATGTTTCAGTTGCTTATATTGAAAGCATGATTTGTATTGTTACATTTACCCGCTGCCCCTACATGCCCCCCATGATCCTTCCATGCAAAGAACACCACATTTCTATCTGTTACGATTAAATTTTGCTCACATTTACTCCAGTCCTCATATCCCATTTAGTCCTAATGCATTGTTTATTTTTAAGTTACCCAAATAATTACTCTAATGAACTTAACTCCTACAACCAAGTATCATATAGATGGTATTCTGAGATGCTAATTAATGCCATTTTATGACGAGATTATAATTGTGGTTGTATTAGCAATCTCTTCATATATATTTTAGCAGTTTAACTGTGACTTTAAAATTGTTGTTTGTACAGGTGTTAAAGCCCATTGTTTATATACAGTTCGATTTCTAAATAGGAATGTTATTTTTTTTTGTAGTCTATATCAGATGTAACAGTGTAACATTTGTAGACATCAAGTAGAACAATATAAGCTTAATACTGCTGGTTGAAGTGTTGTTGATGCAAGGTCTGTTGCGTAAGTGTTATCTATTGCACCACTTCCCATGCATTTCCATTTGCAAAAACACAATAAATCCATCTTTCCTTTAACTGTCTTTATCTCAGAATTGTGAAATAGTGTCACATTGCACAAACAGACAGGGTGTGCTTGTTAAAGAATAATTACATGTGCGATTTCTGTTAGGCCTCACTCTCTTTGTCCCAAGTGTGTGCTAAAACAGGATGCAGTGTGTGATATGGTAAGAGGGAGGGGTTGTCAACATTAGCAAACACAAATGAAACTTTGTTCTATGATCACTTACAGCAGAAATAGTGATTCATATGTTAGAAAGTAGTTTCATGATGAAGAGACCAAGAAATATGGAAATGACATTGGTGAGGCTCAGAAACAGGATTTTTGAGGAAAACATGGAATATCAGGGAATTTTATTGATGTCAAATTTTAAAAATTCAACCCTCTCAGGTAAATCTGACCCCACTTTATACATTCTAAGGGTTAATCTCAGATGGACACTCTTTTCTGAGAGATAAACACTTTGTCCCTCTGAGGGGTCCCTCAGAATTACACACCAAAATATCCAGAAAAAGTCTGTCCACAACTACCACTACTGTTCAGTTCATATAACCCAGAATAGCCTTCCTGTTTTTCTCACATATTATTCTCACATTCTTACTCTCCGCTAAATTAGCCATGTCCTTATCTTCAACTGGCAGAGATTACATTACCGTGAGCCCAGCATGTAGGGAAGAGTTGAGGCAGCTGTGCAAGTGCAATAATTTCCTTCTCACACTACCGAACGCATGCTGTTTATACGTCAAATCCATGGGAAGCCCGATTAATTACTTGACATCAAACAAATGCAATATGTCACTGTATTACCTCTGACGAATGGTATTCTTCTCATAAACACTCACTGTCCACTATATTAGGGGCACCTGTACACCTGCACATTCATGCAGTTATCTAATCAGCCATTCATGTGGCAGCATTGCAATGCAAAAAATCATGTCAAGAGCTTAATTTAATGTTCATATCAAACATCAGAATGAAGAAAAAGTCTGATCTTGGTGACTTTGATCGTAGCATGGATGTTGTTACTAGATGGGTTGGTTTGAGTATTTCAGAAACTGCTGATCTGGGATTTTCACACACACAACAGTCTCTAGACTTTAAACAGAATGGTGTGAAAAACAAAAAAGCATCCTGTGAGCGAAGAGTCTGAAGGCTGAGAGAGATCAAAGGCGAATGACCAGACTGGTTTGAGCTGCCAGGAAGGATATAGTAACTCAAATAAGCACTCTTTACAACCGTGGTAAGCAGACAAGCATCTCAGAATGCATAACACATCGGACCATGAGGTGGATGGTCTACAACAACAGAAGACCACATCACGTTCCACTCCTGTCAGACGAGAACAGAAATCATGGGCACAGACTCACTCAAAACTTTTTCTAATCTTCAGCTGCACTTTTTGAACATCCCAACTCCAGATTTATTCCCCACTTTTCTGTTATAATAAGCTCCATTCTTCTAGGAAGGCTTTCCAATTGATTTTGGAGTGTGGCTGTGGGGATTTGTGATCATTCAGTCACAAGAGCATTAATAAGGCCAGGCAATGACGTCAGGTGAGGAGGTCTGGGGTGCAGTCGGTGTTCCAGTTCATCCCAAAGGTGTTCAGTGGGGTTGAGGTCAGGGCTCTGTGCAGGACACTCATGTTATTCCACTCCAACCTTGGCAAACCATGTCTTCATAGAGCTCACTTTATGCACAAGAGCTTTTTTATGCTGAAACAGGTATGGGCCTCTTAATTCTAGTGAAGAGAAATTGAAAAGCTACAGCATACAAAGACATGTGCTGCCAAAGTTGTGGCAACAGTTTGGAGAAGGTCAATATATGAGTGACATGGTCAGGTCTACAAACATTTGGCTATATAATGTACTTAAAATATTTTTTATTCTTTAGTGCAGCAAGATTATTTCATTAAGATTGCTAATAACTATTGGATTGGCATATAATTCACACCAACAAAACACCAGATGTATTGTGAGTTTTCACTCGGAGCAAAAGTAGAACCAGAAACTGGGGAATCTGATATCAGTCTGGTGAAAACTAGCAGCATGTGAGGTATCTGAAGAACAGATAAACCTGTTCTTCTGTGATTATAGTAAAGAGCTGCTAGAACCCAGATTAATTCCATGTGTATTCTCACGCTACCACAGCGCATACCATTTTCTTCTCAACGCCAGCTCACTTCAACAGTGTGATGGGAAAGGAATTACCAGCAATGGTTATGGTCCAAGTGTGAGGATTGTGAAAGTTAAAAGAGAAGCCAGTAAACGTTCAAGCACACTCATAGAGTGTTTTGAAATTCCAAGTCTCCAGAGATTAGAGATACTGTAGCTTCTAGTGTACTGCATAGCAGGTCATAAATTATGCTTTACTGAAATAATGGGCTAAACAGTCTTCTTGGAATACAGTCTTATGCCATAGCAAATTAATTTTAAACGTGTGTAATTTAAAACAAACAAACAAACAAACAAACAAACAAACAAAAGCCCTACAATAATGGCATGTGTATCAGTGCACTGAATAACACCAAGCAAAATGAACAACAAAGCAAAGGACAATAACATAGACCTACTGTAAAGTACTGCATGGCAGAGAAAGAAAACATAATATTTTAGCAATACCTTCAAGCAGATTATTGAAATTCCTAATAAATATCAGACAACTAGCTATTAGCATCCAAGCAAGTTCTTAGAGTCAGACCAATTGCAGTAGCTGTGGTTTGTTAGCTTTAGTTTATGAGTGGTTTATGGGTGACTACCGGGTATCAAATATATTTCAGTGCATCTTTAGGTGGATAGAGTCAATGCACTGTTATTCATGTGCATGATCTTAAGATGGTTTACAACTAAGAAGCAGGCCACAGGTGAGAAGAATATTTACATGAACTAATCACACACACACACACACACACACACACACACTCTTACATTTATGGCATTTGGCAGATGCCCTTATCCAGAGCGACTTACATATATCTCATTTATTCAACTGAGCAGTTGATGGTTAAGGGCCTTGCTCAAGGGCCCAGCAGTGGCAGCTTGGTGGTGCTAGGATTAGAACGCGTGACCTTCTGGTCCAATGCTTTAACCACTGACACACACACACACACACACACACACACACACACACACACACACACACACACACACACACACACACACACACACCTTTGTAAACTGGGCTACAGAAATTTATGCTCATATATACTTTTATAAATCAGACTTGAACAGAAAAGTTTTAAACATATTGCTGATTCAGTTTAGGCAGCACGTAAGGAAATTCTAGTATTATGGATGTTACAAGTGAAATACTCCTTAAATTACAGAGTGTGCGTGTGGCCATGATATATATCTTGGTGGGGATCAAATGTCTCAAAGTTTTGTGAGGGCATTTGATTGGTCCCCACAAGGACACAACTAGAACAGGTAATAGGTTTCCTTTTGGTTACTGAGATTAAGGCTGGGTTTTGGGTCAGGCAGTGGAAACGTGCACATATCTATCTATCTATCTATCTATCTATCTATCTATATATATATATATATATATATATATATATATATATATATATATATATATATATATGTGTGTGTGTGTGTGTGTGTGTGTGTGTGTGTGTGTGTGTGTGTGTATTCATAGTTATTCAAATAGTGACTGCATGTCCACCAAATAGCAACATTCTTTAAGTTTCCACCTTTAAAAACCATCAGGAACCATGTGGATTATAGGCTGATAAAATATGCAATCAGTATTAAAACCATTTGTATAATGACTACCTGACTCCCTGACTTGAGACGGCATATGAAAGATAGTTTCCGCATATAACACAATCTGACATTTCCAGAAAAAAAAAATTAAAAATTAAAAAATAAAATAAAAAACTTATTTATAAGTTGTTATTTTTTGGTAAAAAAAAAAAAAATCTTTTATAAACTTCTAATGCCACTCCTTCAACATCATGCTCCATTAGTGAACTGCCACATTACTATTTCAACTAAAGTGGTTGGTTCTAAAACAAAAACTGTCTTACAATGCTTTTGTGATTCAGCCAGTGCAGGTTAGCCTGGGATAAATAAAGTCTCTGTTAATCTGGGATAAATTAAACAGTGTGACTCTCAATTAGCCAAACCCTCTGAAAGTAACCGAATAATCAACCGACCTAGAGACATTTTTTATAATATGTTCTGTGTAATGAAAGTGAAGATATATTACTGGCCATAAATTTTTGCTGTGTAAACAGCCCCTGTAGGCTGTCTATTCGGATTTCCACTGTGTACACACAGTAATAAATTTGTTTGCTAGGTGTGAAGGATGTCTGCTGATTGCACATGTTCAGATCTTTCTGACCAAACTCCAGGCACACACTGCCCCCTTTTGGACACGAGGAGAAGTCTCAACAATTTGTTAAAAGGCATGGATTAAGTCAATCCACTGCTACACTCAGGGGAAAAAAAATGAAATGATATGAAATGAAATCTAGAACCTTTAGGGGTCTTTGAACTGGTGGCGGCTCCTCCATAGGGTCAGGCAGGGCAGAGCTCTATAATATACAGTCATGTGAAAAAATAAGTACACCCCATGGAAATTGTTTTTTTTATTATTATTATTTTATTTTATTTATTTATTTTACATATTTGGACAAGCAATCATTTGATCCCCTTTGAAACAGTGCTTATTAATTAAGGTGATGCACTCTATCAAATAACACATAAAAATGACATTTTGTAGTAATTTTCACAATTTGAATTAACAAAAAAACAGATCATCCATCCATCCATCCATCCATCTTCTATACCGCTTATCCTTTTCAGGGTCACGGGGAACCTGGAGCCTATCCCAGGGAGCATCGGGCACAAGGCGGGGTACACCCTGGACAGGGTAAAAACATATCAGTCACACGGAAAAAGTAAGTACACCCCTACATTTATCACACCTTCAAATCCATAAAATTAGAATGAAGTGTTCAAGACTGGGTGCCAGTGATTAAAACCTGCTCCTCAGTCCAATACAGTAACATAAGCATTTGTGTAATAACTACAACATATCCATACACATATAAAGTATTGGCATTTCCATTAACACTATAGTTACCTCCACACCTATGTCCTATAATTTTTTGCTTGTTTGTTTGTTTGTTTGTTTTACATCATCCAACCTTCCTAATAGTTTTAGCTCAGATCCACTCACAATAAACCAGCAGTAAATACAATCAATCTAAAATGCTTGTAGCTTATAACAACAAAAGAGCAAATATTCTGAAATAGGGCAACAGAACTGTGCCAAACTGCAAAAAAAAAAAAAATAACAAAAATAACCATACAGTAAATCCAAAGCACAGCTGGGAGCTTAGCACTCAGAATCAGAAGATGCATTTGGAATCTGTGGGAGTCCGTAAATTTACCCATCAGCACAAGAGACTTTGTTTTCCAAAGCAATCTCTGCCATTAGGACTGGGGCTGCTCATAATGAAAAGAGACAAGGAGCTTGAAAGTGGAGTGCTAAGGGAGGAAGAGTGTTATTACAGTGCATGGGAGCTGATCAATGTGTGTAAACTATGCATGAGCAGCCTTTTTTCCCAATATGCTCACTGGGTGCAAAATGTAAGCTAAACCTACTGATCATATACCAAGTGATGCAAAAATGGACTTACAGCTCATCATCAAAGACCTTCAGAATTCAAAGAATGATATTTCTTGTTTGTCAAAAAAAAAATAGAGAGAGTGAAAAACGCTGTTGACCAATGTTTTCTCAGTAGTTCATGCAAAAATAACCTTTAACTTGTTTTTATTTTTCCATTAGTTCTTTGAAAGACCTGGCTTGACTGCTTCAAAAGGGAGGCTACATACTATCTATTTAAACAATTAAATGACTTTATAAAAAACATTAATAACAAGAAATTTAGAACAGAAATCATTGTATTAATCGACAATTATTTCACCACTTATCTTTAAGAGCAGTCAAAGATCAGTTGAGCGAAGAGATGTCAGTGAGGCTTACGTGGATGTGGATGATGCTGACAGTGATAACTCATTTCCCACTGTAAACCTATAAACTTGACTAATGTTGTTTTTCCTTAAATAGGTTCCATATAGATTAGGTTGTAAATAAAGAGGTAGGCAGGGAATCGTTTATTGGAACTGGAATACAAATTTTAAAGGCATTTTCTCCCTATTAGACGTTTGAGGATATTTAAACTTTAAAATGTTAGAACTTTTTATATGGCTGTGATCCATGCAAAAGCAAAACATATTGTTGTTCAGGAAAACCTGTAGTTTTCAGAACTAAGTGAAACAAACCACGTGAAGAGTTCTCTCAGGCTTCCACACACATACAGTATATATAACTGTAGTTCTACAAAAGTGGAGGACCAACAGGATG
This sequence comes from Ictalurus furcatus, assembly GCF_023375685.1. Classification (NCBI taxonomy): domain Eukaryota; kingdom Metazoa; phylum Chordata; class Actinopteri; order Siluriformes; family Ictaluridae; genus Ictalurus; species Ictalurus furcatus. The sequence continues at coordinate 22,579,435 of NC_071268.1, forward strand.
GTTTTCTTCTGGAACTAGTGGAATTTTGCTTGCTATGTACTCATTTCCTAGGAGAGTACAAATAGCAAAGACAACACCTCGTGACTTTGAACTCACATGTGTAGCTTATAAAAGGCCCCTACTACATCATGTCCATTCACTGGACATTCTAGTCACTCTGAATGACACATATGGCCTGGCAATTCTCCTCTTACCAACCATAAACACATATATAACTTATCATTCCTCCCTACTTCCTTATGTTATGGACTGCCAGAAGGGTTTCCTTCTGCAGTCAATATGGCCAATTCAGCCACCACTGCTGGAATTCTCCAGCCCTTCTGTTGAATAATGCTTTGACTGTTTGGTCAGTCTTTGTCCTGACTTGAACTCGTCTTTGAGTTCTGGTCTGCTGTACTAATGTGGCACTTGCTGTATCCTTCCATCCACTGATGCTGTCTTTGACAGTCACTTCTTTGGAAATAACCAAAAAAGTCACTATGGGTAAGGGCTCTCTCCAGATGATCTCTCAGTGTCTCCTGAGCCTGTGTGCCAAAGACATAACCAGGCACCAGCAGCAAGTGGACTAAGACTAATATTTTTTATTTTCAAGAGCTCACACTACACTTATGGAATAGTTTATTAGGAGCACCTGTACACCTACTCATTCATGCAATTTTATAATCAGCCAATCGTATGGCAGCAGTGCAATGCATAAAATCATGCAGATATGGGCCAGCAGCCTCGGGTAACATTCACATCAACCATCAGAATGGGGAAAAATGTGGTCTCAGTGATTTTGACTGTGGCATGCTCGTGTAAAGACCTGCGAGTCTACCTGCGCGAGTCCACTGAGCAAGGACACCGACAAGACACCACTCACGCTGCTAAGTGTACTTTTTCCCCCCCTTTATTCCTCTTGCTGTTTACATGTTTAGACAGGTGCTAACACTAACATGTGTCATCAGTTTATCCCTGGTATTTGCCACAGGCACAGACCGCGGCACACTCCCAGAAAAGTATGCAACTTAAACAACCTACGCTCTCTGAATATGGCCTCTGCAGATTCCCTCTCATTCTCTATCGGACTTTGGAACTGCCAATCTGCCGTCAACAAGGCAGATTTCATTCCTGCCTTTGCAACCCACTCCAACCTCAGTGTGCTGGCTCTGACTGAGACCTGGATCCATGCTGAGAACACTACCACACCCACTGCCCTAGCCTCCAACTTCAACTTCTCCCATACCTCACGTCCCAACAGACGAGGGGGTGGTACAGGTTTGCTTCTCTCCAAAACATGGAAATTTACCTGTCTTTCTCCCTCTTGCTCCTACACTTCCTTTGAATTTCATGCTGTTACAGTCACTGACCCTGACAAAATGCACTTTCTTGTTGTTTACTGTCCTCCAGGTCAACTGGGGAAGTTCATCAATGAATTTGACACGCTACCATCATCCCGGATGATGGAACTCCTCTTGTGGTCCTTGGTGACTTCAACATTCATCTAGACAAGCCACATGCAGCTGACTTTCTTACTCTCCTTCCCACATTTGACCTCAAGCAGTTCACCACACCAGCAACCCACAAAACCTGCAAACAGCTCGACCTCATCCTCACACGTAATTGCACCACACACAATCTTCTCATTACTCCTCTCCACACCTCTGACCATTTCCTTATCCAGTTCTCTATTTCTCTCCCCTCACCCCCTTCACTGTCTCCACCGTTTATCTCTTTCCGTCGCAATCTTCTCTCCCTTTCCCCCTCACATTTCTCGTTAGTTGTCACAACCTTACTTCCCTCTGAAAGCCACCTCTCCTCACTTGACTTAAACACCGCAACTGACATGCTATGTTCCACCCTAACATCTTCTCTTGACAGCATCTGCCCCCTAACTTCCAGACCTGCTTGCACATCACCCTCTAGCCCTTGGCTCTCAGAAGCTCTGCGTAACAACCGGGCCAAACTAAGAGCATCTGAAAGGAAATGGTGCAAATCTAACAATCCAACTGACCTAATCAATTACCAAACACTTCTCTCCTCTTTTTCCAATAGCATCTCCACTGCTAAAGCCACATACTACCAAGAGAAGATTGGCAGTTCTCCCAACACCCGCACTCTCTTCAAAACCTTTTCTTCTCTTCTCTGTCCCCCTCCTCCCCCCTTCCCCTACCTCTCTCATTGCAGATGACTTAGCCTCTTTCTTTTCAAACAAGGTTACATCAATCAGGAACCAGTTCTCAACCCCAGACATGCATAGACCGGCTTCTCCTCCATATAACTCCCAACTGTCTTCACTCTCTTCCCTCTCAGAGACTGATGTCTCAAAACTCCTCCTCTTTAGCCATCCACAACCTGTCCTCTTGACCCTATCCCTTCTCACCTTCTTCAGTCCATCTCTCCCACACTATTACCTGCACTCACACACATCTTTAACACATCCCTCTCTACTGGCACATACCCTACCTCATTTAAGCAGGCCCGGGTTACCCCACTGCTTAAAAAAACCATGCTGTGGTTGACAACTACAGACCTGTTTCCCTCCTCCCTTTTCTTTCCAAAACTCTTGAAAGAGCCTTTTTCAATCAACTCTCCAATTTTCTCACACAGAACAACCTCCTGGACACCAAGCAGTCTGGCTTCAAGAGCAATCACTCCACGGACACTGCTCTGCTTTCCGTCACTGAAGCCTTACGACTAGCAAGAGCAACCTCTAGATCATCTGTCCTCATCCTACTCGACCGCTCTGCTGCTTTCGACACTGTGAACCATCAGCTCCTCCTGTCAACTCTCTCCAGCCTGGGCATCACCGGAATGGTTCTGCGCTGGGTGGAATCCTGTCTCTCAGACAGATCCTTCAAGGTATCATGGAGGGGAAGTATTTCTGAAACTCAGCAACTCACAACTGGCGTTCCACAGGGGTCAGTTCTGGGTCCACTACTCTTTTCTATCTACACTACATCTGTAGGGCAGGTGATTGAGTCTCATGGCTTCTCATATCATTGCTATGCTGATGACACCCAGCTCTATTTGTCCTTCCAGCCTGACGATCTATCCATCTCTGCACATATCTCTGCTTGCCTGTCGGACATCTCGGTCTGGATGAAGGAACACCACCTTAAGCTCAACCTGGCAAAATCTGAGCGTGGCTCAAGGTCCCTTTCAAGAACATTCAAACTAACTGTTCCTCAGTGGTGGAATGAACCTCAATCTGGACCGCAGAATTACTAAAAAAAAAATTTACTCTGGCACTTACACCTCTACTCTGCGCACTTTGCTTATTCTGGAACTCAATTAACGGATCTTGTATAGTAGCACTACTTGTATTGTTCTCTGCTTGATATATCGCTTTGCTTGTATTTTTTAATTTGTAAGACGCTTTGGAAAAAAGCATCTGCTAAATGAATAAATGTAATGTAAATGTAAATGATTGGATTGGTTTGAGGATCGGTTCAGATTTCCATAACTGCTGATCTCTAGAGTTTACTCAGAATGGTGAAATATAGAAAAAACATCCACTGAGAGGAAGCTCTGTGGACGAAGACACCTTGTTGATGAGAGAGGTCAACAGAGAATGGCCAGACTGGTTTGAGCTGACAGAAAGGCTACAGTAACACAGATAACCAGTCTGAACAATTGTGATGAGCAGAAAAGCATCTCAGAATGCACAGTATAGCGGATGGGCTACAACAGCAGAAGACCACATCGGGTTCCACTTTTGTCAGCCAAGAACGGAAAGCTGAGGCTGCAGTGGGCACAGACTCCCCAAAACTGGACAGTTGAAGGCTGGAAAAACATAGCCTGGACTAATGAATCTTGATTACTGCTGAGACACACAGATGGTAGAGTCAGAATTTGGTTCAAACAGCATGAATCCATGGATTCAATCACTGGAAATAACCAAACAAGTCACCATGGGTACGGGCTCTCACTGTTAGCCCACTGTCCCATATGCTTAGTTTGTGTTTCATCCAAAGAGAGATGATCTCTCAGTGTCACTTGAGCCTGTGTGCCAAAGACATAACCGGGCACCAACCCCTGCTCACCTGTAAGATGAGAATGGGAAAGAGAATAAATGTGATGACTTATTGTAAGCTTCTATCAGGGAATGCTCTGTCCTGGGAATACATCAAGAAGTGTTATGATTCCTTGTGGCAAATTTGATATTTCATGGTTTATGCTAGTGCTTGAAAGAAACTGCCCTGGTGTCCAGAACGTAAGGAAGTAGAATGGCAGGTTATGAATGTATCCATGCTGGCTGCATTTGGGTTGCTCAGGTTGACAAGAATGACATTAGTACCTACTTACAATTGCTAGGCAAATTGTACAATAACTGCATTAGATTGTGAGCTCGTGCTGGGCCCCAATACCTTAGGCCTTTGTTACTCCTTATTCTAGATCTTTCTTGCCACATCAAATGCAAGTAAGGTGTAGTTACTAAGTACTGGTGTACAAAGCCAACATTTACACTTATAACAACCACACACAGAAATCTGTTCCGTTAAAAAAAACAAAAACACATTCACAGCATCTCTATTTAGATCAGCCAAGTCTCTGGTTTCCTGCTCAGCTCACAATAACATAGTCACTAAATTGCCCCTAGGTGTGAATGTGTGTGCATGGTGCCCTGTCATTGTCCCATTGTTCCTGGGGTAGGCTTCATATCCACTATGACCCTGACCATGATAAAGCAGTTACTTATGATGAATGAATGAATATTCTGGTGTGATACTGAAACGATCTTAAATACACAGAGATCACACAAAGTTTATGTGCAAATGTTGGCCCTGTCTTATTTCTACAAATCCTATATGGTCAACTCTCAGGGTTAGATTTAGCTTATAGAAAACAGAAAATTTCTGGTGCCTCCAGAAAGTATTCACCCCCTAGTGATTATTTTTCATTTTACTGTATTGCAACATCAAATTGAAGTATATAACAATGGGATCTTTTTCTGCTCACTATCCATAGAAATTAAATTAAATAAAGTATTTAGCTGCTCTAAGAATTATTTTTTGCATAATCGATAAGTATTCACCCCCTTTCTTTTAGCAATGTATATTAGGACTACTACTTGTTTTTCAAGAGCTCACAGTACATATGTTAAACATCTGTGCTACCTGTGTTGATTTTAAATCCACCTGTGCCCAATTGTATTCTTGCACAATAAATATCTCTGTCTTTGGGAGGCCTCACAGCTAAAATGTCAGATCAGATCAGTCCTGCTGTCACAAAGACCAAGAAACTACCCGTGAAACTTCAAGATGAAGTTGATAAGAGGAAGAAAGATGGAGAAGGTTATTAAAATGTCAACAAAGCTTTGAACCTTTGTTGGAATACTAACAATCCATTATAACAAAGTGGGAAAAATTTTGACATTTCCAAGAACAGGGCAAAAAGTGTCCAAGAGTCCAGCTACAACACTGAAGGGATTACAGAGTTCACTGGCTGAAATAGGAGAATCTGTGAAGACCTCAACAATATCATCGGATCTTCAGAGATTCAGCCTCTATGGGAGAGTGACCAGATCCGGCCTCTCCCGAGGAAGGCCATGTTAGAAAATATGAGAGTTTTGGGGGGGCTGTTTTGGAATGGCAAATTGAGCATGACCTGAAAATTCTTGTTCACCAACATTCTCCATCTAATTTGGTAGAAAATTTACATTGAGGAATGGAAGAAAATACCAAAATCAAAATGTGCAGAGCTCATAGAGACACATCTGAGACAAGTCTTCTGGCCACAGGTATAGACTACCCATGTGCAGAAGGGCCAGCTATGGTAGAAGTTTTGTTCCTATGGCTATACGAATGTTAAACACATAGGTATGCTCTGGCATTCGTTGTATGATGCTGATGCCCCCCATGTGATTGTTTTGGGGGTTAATATGTATTGTATGGTGTTGTGTTTATGTTTTCTATGCACCCACGGTGGAAACAAATTTTATTTCCCCTTTGAGGACAAATACTCTATCTATCTATCTATCTATCTATCTATCTATCTATCTACCTACCTACCTACCTACCTACCTACCTATCTATCTATCTATCTAAAGTCATTGCCTTGATTGCTGCAAAATGACAGTTCACACCAAAGAGGTAGATTGTAGATTTTTTCCCCCCTAATATTTCTGAGTAAAATTACATTTTATTTCTGTAGAGAGGAGTAGCACAAAAAAAAAAGAGAGAGAGAACTAAACATTAGGGAGTGGGGTGAATACTTTCTGGAGGCATTATGGATGTCTGTTTTGGTTTTGCACATCCTGACTACATGACCCATACGTTTACAATCAAGTATACAGAAAGAAAAGGAGGAAACGATGAAAAGAAAAGGGACAACTGCTGAGAAGTCAGGAAGCTCAGAGCACTTCGAGGACTTCGGGCAGGTTGGGCGCATGACGTCATTCAGTAGGAGTTCAGTTCCGCGTTGGTTCTCTGCTGCAGGAGCTGAATGAAGTTGACAGGCGGCCAGTGTTACGTCTTAAAGCCTTTACGGTGGCGTTAAACAGCGGCTCTGAAGACATTCCGGTATATTTCATTTCTCACCATGCTTACACGGATGAGATCCGCCGTTTCCAACATGATCGGCGGCATCATGGCTTCTGGTGGTGCAAACGAGGAGAAGGAGAACGACGGCGGTACAAATCTACCGCCGAGATTCCAGTACTCTCGACCCGATTTCCTCGGCCTGTGTGCGGATGAGCTGCAGTGTTTCACTGATCACATCGCCAGACCGATCCTGGACCTCAGCGAAAGCACCCGACTGCCCTGGTCCACTGGCTATGCAGAGTAAGCAGAGGCGTTCAGTCTTCTTTCTTTCAGCACTCTAGGTTGTAATGTTTTCTCTGCAATGCACCTGACGCGTCTCAGCAGATATTTATCTCCTTCTTCATGAGGATAAAATGTGCAGAGTGCAGGAGGGAGCTGTAGCAGCATGATCAGATCACACACTGCTGTATACTACTGTAAGGAATTCGCAGTGGGAATATACTCTATAAGATGGGGAAAACATAGAGCATAATTATTAAGCCTGGAGCAAAAAAAAAATGCTGACTTGCTCTGATTTATTTTCAGGAAAATGTTCAGTATACACATAATAATAATAATAATAATAATAATAATAGGCTAATAAGAACAATAATAATCATAATCATAGTCATAATAATAATAATAATAATAATAATAATCATAATAATAATAATAATAATAATAATAATAATGCTTGGTTGTTGTTATCATTCTTCTTCTTCTTCTTCTTCTTCTTCTTCTTCTTATTATTATTATTATTATTATTACAAGGTGCTCTAGCTTGTTTTGTTTTGATTCTATAACCAGCTGTAGGTTGTTACACAAAATCTGGCCAAGTGCGCATTGCTGCTCTGCGTCACGTCATCCAGGTTATACACACACACACACACACACACACACACAAACACATATTGCTGTTATTGTCTATCCTTTACTTTTACTTTATTGTACATTCTTAACCTTTTTCAATCCTTTTTACCTATTGGAACATGTGGTGTATCAAAGTTCTGAAATCTGAACTGATGTTTACTGCACATGGCTACATGGTGTTAGTCTGCATAACTATGAGAGGCAATAGACCAGAGGAGCATGCCACTGCAGGCATTTTCAACTTGCAAGCAGCTGGTTTCTTGGCCACACTAAAAACCCCATTTGTGTAGAGAATAGTTCTACACTACAAATACCATGATGCTTTAATAGAGCCATTAGTGGATGGAATGATCAATATATTGACTGACTTGGTGCTAGTGAATCCTTAAAAGCTACAAATGCATAAGGCATAAGTAAGATGTGTTTTTATTGGGGGGGGGGGGGGGGTTGTTAGATCAATTTAAAAAAATTGCAGATACAATTTTGCAGTCCTTTGCAAAGCTATCCAAAGTTATTATGTTTGATCACCTTTATCCTATGATGAAACATTTCTAAGTATACTGATGGGAGTGCTGTCTTCAAGGGTGACAATACCCACAACCTAAGGCCTTGAATGCTTTAATTTATGAATGCTTTAAAATTTTAATATCTTGGAAAAGTTTATTTTTTCCCGTAATTTAATAAAAAAAGTGGAACTTTCATAACTTCTAGCTTCATTACACATAACGTGAAATATTTCAAGCCTTTTTTTTTATTTTAATCTTGATGATTATGGCTTACAGCTCATGAAAATCAAAAATCCAGTATCTTAAAATATTCTAATAAAGAATTTATAATACTGAAATGTCGACCTGAGAAGAGTTCTAATCAGCTAATTAACTCAAAACACCTGCAAAGGTTTCCTGAGGCTTTAATCTCTCAGTCTGGTTCAGTACACACAACCACAATCAATTTTCAGATGAAAGTAAATTGTGCATTTCATTTGGAAATCAAGGTCCCAGAGTCTGGAGGAAGAGTGGAGAGGAACAGAATCCAAGTTGCTTGAAGTCCAGTGTGAAGTTTCCACAGTCAGTGATGATTTGAGGTGCCATGTCATCTGCTGGTGTTGGTCCACTGTGTTTTCTCAAGCCGAGAGTTGATGCAGCATCTACCAGGAGATTTTAGAGAACTTCATGCTTCCATCTGCTGACGAGCTTTATGGAGATGCTGATTTCCTTTTCCAGCAGGACTTGGTACCTGCCCACAGTGCTAAAACTATTAGTAACTGGTTTGCTGACCATGGTATTACTGTGCTTGATTGGCCAGCCGACTCGCCTGACCTGAACCCCATAGAGAATCTATGAGAGACACCAGACCCAATAATACAGACGAGCTGAAGGCCGCTATCAAAGCAACCTGGTCTTCCATAACAAACACCTCAGCAGTGCCACAGGCTGACTGCCTCCATGCCACGCCGCACTGATGCAGTAATTCATACAAAATACGACCAAGTATCGAGTGCATAAATTAACATACTTTTCAGAAGGTCGGCATTTCTGTATTATAAATTCTTTATTCTAATATTTTGAGATACTGGATTTTTGATTTCAATGAGTGTTACGTCACGGCGAACACGCGGCCGCAATAAGTTATAAAAGGCCTCGTTAACCTCCGCGCCTCGCGAAGTAAACGATCGGTTGTTTGACCAAGCCTTTAGTCACCGTCCGGGTTTTCCTGTGGCTTTTTTTTTTTTTTTGGACTTATCTGCCTGTTATTCGATTACGATTCCCTGCCTTATTTGGATTGTTCGCCTGATCTCCGTTTGTTTCCCGTGTTCACTCCCGTCGTTTCTACGCACGCTACCCTGTCCGTCCGCGCTGGTCTCCAACAGGTATCGTGACAGATTACTTCACCAACTATGGAGGCAGCGGACACACCAGAGTGGCTACGCTTGATTTTAGAATAAAATCGCGCGATAGTGGTGCAGCGGGACCAGATATCGCAATTACAAGAGCAAGTTTCGCGTCTGAATGTTGACGCTTTTCCGACTGCGACGCTGTCCGCTACGCATCCACTTCAGACCGCCCCAGTGTTTGCCCAGCCTGCGCCAGCTGCGCACATTCCGGCCGCGCCAGCTGCGCATCACCCACCGCTGCCTACACCAGAGATATACGCTGGGGAGCCGGAGCGATGTAAGGGCTTCCTCCTACAGTGCTCCCTGTTCTTTGAGAGTTACCCGGACATGCCGGAAGCCCGCAAACTGACTCATTTCATGGAATTGCTCACCGGACGCGCTCTGGCATGGGCTACGGCGGAGTGGGAGCGAGGAGGCGGTGTCAGACCCTCGCTAACTGAACTCCTCTCCCGTTTCCAGCGAGCCTTTGATCATTCCCCCATGGGTGGGAGACCGGCCAGGAGCTCCAGCATATCAAACAGGGCTCACGTGATGCGGTGGATTACGCCCTAGAGTTTCGCACCATAGCTGCACGGAGCGGTTGGAACGAACCAGCACTCAAGACCGCTTTCCGGCAGGGGCTAAACCCTGAATTAGTGCGAGAATTAGCCTGTCGGGGCGAGCAGATGACCCTCGATGAGCTCATAGAGCTAACAATACGGCTGGACCGTCTCCGCCATACCAATCTCTACACACTGAGCAATCCACTGCCTCTAGAGCCGGTTCCGCCAGCCGAACCCATGCAGCTGGGGCGTCCCCGGACTCGCGATGAGGAGAGGGAGAGACGCCGGCACGAATCACGGTGCTTCTATTGTGGTGAGGACACCCACGTCATTCGTCAGTGCCCCCACAAGAGGCCTCGAGTGACCGAAGGGAGTAAGGACAGCCAACCTCAGCGTCACCGGGTGATTCTAAACCAGTCATATTCTGTTCAGATATTTGCGTTACCTATTGTGCTAGAACATTCAGGCTGGTCTTTTGTTCTTTCGGCGCTGGCCGAAAACTTCATAGAGAGGATTGCGCAGAAGCTCAGCCTCCCCGTACGTCCCCTGCTCCGACCTTGCGAACTGCAATCCATAGAGGGGTCCCCCATCGGTGGAGGAGTGATATCCCACAGCACGTTGCCCATCAACATCCAAATCAGCGCCCTCCACCATGAAACCATCGTTTTATACCTCACTGTCTCCACCAGACATCCCGTCATTCTCGGCCTACCCTGGCTAGCGCTGCATAATCCCTAAATCTCTTGGATGGACCGACAACTTACTCACTGGTCCCCGTATTGCTTGCACAATTGTCTGAGGGGTCCTATGGTCCATGTGGCCTCGACGACGGTGGAGCATGCCATGTCTCGGTTAAGGTCCCTCCTGAATATAGTGACCTCCAAGAGGTGTTCAGTAAAGAGAGAGCCAGTAGCTTACCACCTCACCGACCCTACGACTGTGCCATCGACATCCTACCCGGGGCCAGTCCACCTCGGGGCCGTGTGTACCCGCTCTCTCAAGCTGAGCAGCAGGCCATGGAGGAATACATCCAGGAAGCTCTCCAGCAGGGGTACATTCGACCCTCCACACCTCCCGCACGGCCAAACAAAAGGCGGAACGGCGCCGGAGGGATCACGCCAATTATCAACCAGGGGATAGCATGTGGCATTCCACCAGAGATTTAAAGTCACCCCTCCTGGGCAAGAAGCTCCAGCCTAAGTATATCGGCCCCTTTCGAGTCCTGAAGCAAATTAATGAGGTGACATACTGCCTAGACATACTGAAGCACAGTCGCATCGCCCTGTCGTTCCATGTCTCGCTCCTCAAACCGGTGATAATGGGCCCCTTGGCCACGTCGGTGCCGGAGGACCACCCACCGGAACCACTAGAGATTGAAGGCCACCCAGCCTACCGCGTCCGTGACATCCTGAACTCCAGACGTAGGAGAGGCAAACTTGAATATCTGGTAGACTGGGAGGGGTATGGCCCAGAGGAACAATGCTGGATCCCAGCCCAGGAAATCCTGGACACGAATCTGCGCAGAGACTTCCATGCGGCTCATCCAGAGAGGCCAGGACCCCCGGAGGAGAGGGAGGCCTCGGAGGGATTCGGCTCCCGGAGTAAGTCCTTTGGGGCGGGGGGGCTCGGTTACACCACGGCGAACACGCGGCCGCAATACTCATCTTGCAGCGCCGCCTGCAAACATGGCGGACAAGGACTACACTTCCTGGCCATGCCCGCGCTCAATTTCGCCGGAATATTGAGTACCAACACCTGTGCGGCATCATAAGTTATAAAAGGCCTCGTTAACCTCCGTGCCTCGCGAGGTAAACGCTCAGTTCTAGTAACTTAGTTGTTTGACCAAGCCTTTAGTCACCGTCTGGATTTTCCTGGTTTTTTGGACTTATCTGCCTGTTATTCAATTACGATGCCCTGCCTTGTTTGGATTGTTCACCTGAATCTGTTTCCCGTGTTTACTCTTCCGTCGTTTCTACACCCGCTACCCTGTCCATCCGGGCTGGTCTCCAACAGGTATTGTGACAATGAGCTGTAAGCCATGATCATCAAGATTAAAACAAGAAAAGGCTTGAAAGATCTCTCTTTGTGTAATGAACATAGAATATATGAAAGTTCCACTTTTTTAATTAAATTACAGAAAAAAAATATTTTTCCAAGGTATTCTAATTTTTTGAGACGCACCTGTATTTGTGTAATGCAATATGTTAATGTCTTCTGTCTGGTCCTAAGCTCCGGTCTGGAGCCCAGAAAGCTTTACATCTTTAGTCAGTTATGTAATCTGATCTGCCCTGCCAGTAATAATGAAATCAAGATCGTAAAGCTTGTGAAGTGAAGAGAGCATAGTCAGCAGCATTTTCTCCTTGAGGGCCCTGTTTTTTTTAAATCTAATTTAGGAGATGGGGGGTTTTATATATTACTTCAAAGTAACTGGGTCACTGATCAATGTACAGTTACCGGGAAGAATGGCTCTATCTCAGTTCCTGAGTAAGTCAGATATAGAAAAACAGAAGTCGTTGTGTGAATGTGAAGAAACAGCAATACTCTTACAAAATCTGTTTTCCATTTTCAATTCAGTTCCATTTTATTTGTATAGTGCTTTTACCTATGGACATTGCAGCTTTACAACATATAAATTTATACCTAATGACCAAGCCAGAGATGATGGTGTCAAGGAAAAACTCCCTGAGATGATGTAAGGAACCAGATTCAAACAGGAACCCATCGTCATCTACATGACAGAATAGTGCGATTATAAATAATCCCTTTCTATAACTGTGTGCTATATGGTCAAAAAGCACAATTGAGTAACCAGGAAATTCATAATTGTTTTCAACTAAATAGACTTAATTTGAAGTTTTCAACTGTTCACTGATCAGCTGTTCACTGTTCACAGTCCTAAAGCTATCCTAGCAATTCTAGCGGTTCATATAAATTGTCCAAAGTCATCATGGTTTTTAAGTGGTACCATTGTCAGTAATTTCATTGATCTTTAGGCTGTCCATGTGGGCCATGATCAGCAACAGTGAGTGATTTCCTGGCATCAGGATGGCTCAGACAGGTCTGGAGAGCATAAGGGGTCAGGATCACAGATATCTCAGTAGTAGCACGGAGACAGAGAGAGAGAGAGATTTGTAAGAGAAAGCTCTACCTCCTGCTGTAACCTTCACTATTCGAGGTCCCAACAAATAACCTTTTGATCCAAGTGGGCATGGTGCATCATAAAAGTTCCCTCAGGTAGTGTGGCACGAGACCATTCAGTGCTTTATAAGTCAATAGCAGTATTTTATAGTCATTGCAAAAATGTATTGGTTTTAAACAAATCAAATTTGTTTTTTTTAATTTTTTTTATTTTGCTGTAATATAATATATATTGGTGAATCACAATCGAAGATAAACTGTTAAAGCACTTCCTCTACATAACCTAAAACGGCTTTGATTAGACTTCATTAAATACATATGCATGTCTATAACAGTATATTGGAGTTTAAATTAAATAATGAATATGAGCTCAAAGTACAGACTTTGAGCTTTTGTGTTTACATCCAAAATAGCTGAACAGTGTAACAATTTATAGCACTCCCTATTTTCAGGGACCAAAAGTATGTATGTATGCAAGTATGTACACACACACACAGTTAGATTTCTGCATAAATATGACCGAAAACATCATCAGATTTTCACACAAGTCCTAAAATTAGATAAAGAGAACCCAATTAAAAAATGAGACAAATATTATACTTGGTCACTTATTTATTATGGAAAATGATATGACATATTACACCAATATTACATATCTGTGAGTGGCAAAAGTATGTGAACCTATTCTTTCATAATCTGGTGTGACCCCTTGTGCAGTAATAACTGCAACTAAACGTTTCCAGTAACTGTTGATCAGTCCTGTAGATTGGCTTGGAGGAATTTTTGCCTGTACAGAACAGCCTCAACTCTGGGATGTTGGTGGGTTTCCTCACATGAACTGCTTGCTTCAGGTCCTTCCACAGCATTTCTATTCTATTGGATTAAGGTCAGGAATTTGACTTGGCCATTCCAAAACATTATCTTTATTCTTCTTTAACCGTTCTTTGGTAAAATGACTTGTGTGCTTAGGGCTGTTGTCTTGCTTCATGACAAACTTTCTCTTGAGATTTAGTTCATGAACAGATGTCCTGACATTTTCCTTTAGACTTCGCTGGTATAATTCAGAATTCATTGTTCCAGCAATGATGGCAAGTCGTCCTGGCCCAGATGCAACAAAACAGGCCCAAACCATGATACTACCACCACCATGTTTCGTAGATGGGATAATGCTCACATAATGGAATGCAGTGTTTTCTTTTCTCCAAACATAACGTTTCACATTTAAAATAAAAATTCTATTTTGGTCTCATCCATCCACAAAATATTTTTCCAATAGCCTTCTGGCTTGTCCAGGTGATCTTTGCAGAAGGGCAGTGATGATCTTTTTGGAGAGCAGTGGCGTTCTACTTGCAACCCTACCATGCACACCATTGTTGTTCAGTGTTCTCCTGATGGTGGACTCATGCACATTAACATTAGCCAATGTGAGAGCAGCCTTTAGTTGCTTACAAGTTACTCTGGGTTCCTTTGTGACCTCGTGGACTATTACACATCTTGCTCTTGGAGTGACTTTTGTTGTTCTCCACTCCAGGGGAGGATAACGATGGTCTTGAAGTTCCTCCATTTGTACTATCTGACTGTGGATTGGTGGAGTCCAAACTCTTTAGAGATGGTTTTGTAACATTTTCCAGCCTGATGAGCATAAACAACTCTTTTTCTGAGGTCCTCAGAAATCTCCTTTGTTCGTGCCATGATGCACTTCCACAAACATGTGTTGTGAAGATCAGACTTTGACAGATCCCTGTTCTTTAAATTAAATAGGGTGCTCACTCACACCTGATTGTCATCTAGTTGATTGAAAATACCTGCCTCTAATTTCACCTTCAAATTAACTGCTAATCCAACCCACCAACATCCCAGAGTTGAAGCTGTTCTGTACTGAGGAACGAGCTAAAATTCCTCCAAGCCGATGTACAGGACTGATCAACAGTTACTGGAAATGTTTAGTTGCAGTTATTGCTGCACAAGGGGGTCACACCAGATACTGAAAACAAAGGTTCATATGCTTTTGCCACTCACAGATATGTAATATTGGCTCATTTTCCTCAATAAATAAATGACCAAGTATAATATTTTTGTCCCATTTGTTTAATTGGGTTCACTTTATCTACTTTTAGGACTGATGATGTTTTAGGTCATATTTATTGAGATGTATAGGAAATTCTAAAGGGTTCACAAACTTTCAAGCACCATTGTGTGTGTTTGTGTATATATTCAATTCAATTATATTTGTATAGCACTTTTTACAGTAGAGATTGTCTCAAAGCAGCTTTACAGAAATGTATAAACACGGTATACAGATATTAAAATGCGAATTTATCCCAATTGAGGAAGCCGGTGGCGAGGAAAAACTCCCTAAGATGTTAAGAGGAAGAAACCTTGACATCCGAAACGAAGCAGGCAGGTCCGGAGAGCAGAAAGGAGATGTGTGTGTGTGTATATATATATAATATATGTTGCAAGAGTGCATTTTAATTAAGGACTTTTTCAATCATTACTAAAACAATTATTCTATTAATTTGTAGGTGTGGTCAGAGAGAGGCTCTTGCGGTTTAGTTAATTGTGTTAACACAGTCTGCTGCCACCATCATGTGAAAAGAAAACTTGAAACGTGTTGGCCGGAGGGCCACCTGACATATATTCACTGTAACGCAGAAAGTGCGGGCCAGTTAATCTGTCTGCGAGCTGCATTTGGCCCTGGGGCCAGACTATGGACACTCCTGATTTAAAATGACCAGGTTCCACAAATTTTTCTCATTCTTATTTTAATCTATAAGAATAGAGGTACAACTATGAGGGTTGGATTTTATCACAGCAACTAGCGTTAATGAAACGCAATGTTTAAAACCTCGTCTTTGTGATAAAGTGACAGAAACAATAAATTATTTACATAATTATGTTGCAGGTATTGATCATGTTATTAAAACTGTATTTGCAAATCTAGACCACTCTGATTATGATAAACCTGCTGTTGTTTATCTACTGTGTTACTGTTATTGTTGTGTCTGTTGTAGGGTGATTAATGCTGGGAAGAGTGCTCTGAATGAAGACCAGGCCTGCTGTGAGGTGGTGGAGCTGAGGAAAAGACCTGCTGATCCTGCCTCTCCGAGCTACACTCCCACCAACAGGAGGCGATCTTCACTACCGACCAGAGAAGCTCTGGAGTCTAAAGAGGACTCTCTCAATCAGGAGAGCTCTGTGAGTGCCTTATCCAGCTCAGCTCCACTGGTATTACACCTTGTCTCTTCCAGCATGTAATAAGCTTAGCATTTCTTTTTTAATCCAATCATAAGTAAAAGCAAGAAGTGAAGACTCACATAATGCTTTAATTAATAAAATAAGATGAAATAGCACACAGATGAGGGGTATTTTACTTTGAATCATTTTAATGAATAATTTTAAAAGCTGTTTTATTTTGAATAATCAAAAAAAATATTATTACTCTAAAATATTCTTATAAAATATCCCAAATGTATGGCTGTTACAATGGTAAACCAGCATTATAACAAAACTAAATAATGTCTGTAAATTTCTTTATATATTTTCTGGCATTGTCTAAATTCAGTATAGAGGTATGTGTACAGTTGTGCTTGTAAATTTATATACCCCTTGAAGAATCTGCAAAATGTTAATGGTTTTTTTTTTTTTTTTTTTTTAAAAAGAGGGATCATTTAAAATTGCATTTTGTTTTTTTTATTTAGTGCTGCCATGAATAAACTATTTCACATAACAGATGTTTACATATAGTCCACAAGACACAATAATAACTGAATTTACACAAAAGAACCCGTTCAAAAGTTTACATACACTTGGTTCTTAATACTGTGTGGTGTTACCTGGATGATCAACAACTGTGTTTGTTTTGTGGTAGTTGTGATGAGGTGAATTAGAGTAATATGGGACATTGTCTTATCTTTGAAGCACAGTGTCATATTCCACTATCTATTAAAAAAAATAATTAACCCACAAAAGGACTTTTCTGAAATCCCTAAAATGTTTTCCAAGCACATATGAACTAACAATGTAGTTAGTCTGCTCTGAGGTGACATGTCTCAGCTTATACAGTGCCCTCCACTAATCTTGGCACCGTTGGTAAATATGAGCAAAGAAGTCTGTGAAAAATTGCTTTTATTGTTTAACCTTTTGATCTTTTGTTTAAAAAAATTCACAAAATACTCTGCTGTCATGGATATCAAACAATTGCAAACACAAGGGTTTATCCAAATAAAAAAAAAAACTGTTAAATATAGGTGTGCAACAATTATTGGCACCCTTTTAGTCAATACTTTGTGCTACCTCGCTTTGCCAAGATAACAGATCTGAGTCTTCTCCTATAATGCCTGATGAGGTTGGAGAATACATGGTAAGGGATCTGAGACCATTCCTCCATACAGAATCTCTCCAGATCCTTCACATTTCGAGGTTCACGCGAGTGGACTCTCCTCTTCAGTTCACACTGCAGGTTTTCTATGTGGTTCACGTCAGGGGACTGGGATGGCCATGGCGGGACCTTGATTTTGTGGTCAGTAAACCATTTTTGTGTTGATTTTGATGTATGTTTTGGATCATTGTCCTGCTGGAAGATCCAACCAGAGCCCATTTGAAGCTTTCAGTCAGAGGTAGTCAGGTTTTCATTTAATATCTGTTGATATTTGATAGTCCATGATGCCATGTATCCTAACAAAATATCCAGGTCCTCTGGCAGAAAAACAGACCCAAAACATTAAAGAGCCACCACCATATTTAACCATGGCCATGAGGTACTTTTCCATATGGCTACCTCTGTGTGCGCCAAAACCCACCACTCGAACCATCCTCTTCAAAGTGCGTTGAGACAATATAAACACACATCCAATTCCAGGCTGATTGACATCTCTAAATTGTCCGTAGTGTGAGAGTGTGTATGCAATTATGCCCTGTGATAGGTTGATGCAATATAATACAGAATAACCAAAATTACCCCATATTTTGTCATGGAAGTTGCCAATAACACGTATACACACTTTGCCCTATTTGATATGTGGTCAGTATAGATATATAAGGAATTAATACATCATTGTATATATCGTGTGTGTGTTATGTACTTGCATTAAGCATGAAGAGGAAGATCTGTATTTCCACTACTGGGCACTCTTTGATGGCCATGCTGGTTCGGGTGCTGCTGTCTTTGCGTCCAAGCTCCTTCACCTTCACATTGAGGAGCAGTTGCAGAGTGTGCTGGAAATCCTGCAGAAGCCTTCACTACAGCCCCCTACATGTCTCGGTGAGGAGACCAGCTTGCACGTTCGCCCGAGTGGAGGCTCATCACAGCGAGCGCTTTCCAGAGCCGCATCACTGAGGGGTGCTGCGGGAGCACCAGGTTCACCCAACACGCCAACTCCACGCTTCTTCATGGAGAAGAAAGTGAAGCAGGAGAGCCTGGTGATTGGTGCAATTGAGAATGCTTTCAAAGAGATGGTAAGTTTTAAAGACAAGGATAGACTTAAGGTAGTGATTAATTAGTTTTTCTTTTTTTTTTTACTTTATTTCTTAGAGCTGTTTAAATCTTGGCTAAGAACATTTCGATGAATTAATATAGAAAACTTTTTTCCATTAAAGTAGTAAACATAGCTGTCGGTTACTTGTGTACAGCCACTAGATGGCAGACATAGTTTGAATTGTTTGCAGATGTTTAGACTCTTGTACACACTGGCTCATTGTGAAGAGTTCTGCTAAACCTTATTAACTAACATTTTTTACTATTATGGAATTGTGCACCTGCAGGACAAACATATTGCCAGAGAGAGGAGTGTGTATGATATCTCTGGAGGGTGTACAGCTTTAGCAGTTATTTGCTTGTTGGGGAAGCTTTATGTGGCCAATGCAGGAGACAGCAGGTAAAGCTCGTTATATTTTGCATCATGTAATGTAGCTTATAATTGTTGCTAAGCATCATTGGTTGCTCTTGAACATTCAAAATGTCTGTTGTCCTCCTCTTTCCCTAAATTTATGGGACACTGAGAAGGATGGTTTGCCCATTTTGCTGATCTGAGACTAATATAGCCTTGCTTCATATAATGTCAAAGGTTTATTTATTTATTTATTTAGAATTGTATCTGGTATACCTCCTACTGTAAGTCAATGACAAAGCCTGAAGTCAAATTCTGGTAAATTAAGTTGTAGCAACTGCTGAATCATTCGGCCACGATATCACACACTATAGCAATGGGTGGATTCAGAAACACAGGATCTTGTACACATTCTTATCCTGTGCCTGGTACATCTTGCACCGCATGACCTTGATTTATCTTAGTTTACCATAAGCTAGAGTAAGCAGTTGTGCAGGGTAGAAGGTCACTCACAGAAAAGAGAGTGCAGAAAAATAAAAAAAAATGCAGACAAACAAAGGTAATACGTTCCCAACGGTGTGAGCTGAGCTGGTCCTGATCTTACAGTACTCACACACATACTGTATACTTAGAGTATGAAAGGAATATCCAGATGTATAACATTCACTCACACCAAGCCAGGTTTGGTGAGTTCAGTGACCTTTCAGATTAGGCTTTTATATTCTTGCCCAGGCACAGTTGTGTTTTCTGTTTCTCTGCCAGGGCCATAATTCTGCGTAGTGGGGAAATCATCCCAATGTCAAGTGCCTTCACTCCAGAGTCAGAGAGACAGAGACTTCAGTGTTTGGTAAGAATGAAAGAGCAGAGTCAACTCATCATAAAGTCACATGCAGAAAAATGAACATGATAAGCTACAGTATATAATATAAGGCCATTTTTGAGGAATTTAATGTTAGCAATTCTTTTTGTTATTGGACCGTACTACTGGCAATAGTGAGATTTTTTTAAGGCTGTTTATAGTATTGTAAGTGCTGAATGCCATTTCCTTGAAATTTGAATGACAAAGCCTTAGGAAAACAAAGATTAAACCTTAGAATTGTAACATTTGTTTGATTTTTACCTGTATTTAAACAGCATTTCAGCCATATGATGCAATGTTCTGTAGTACAGCTTTAGTATTGTGAAAGTACTGGCCTTTTCAGTGCCACCAACACTCAAACTCCATTATGCATTATACAAAACAATCATTACCATTTTTAATTGTAATAACATCATTGAAAATCCCCATCACAACTGGTCTAACCTACTGTTTACATGTTGCCCTGTTGTCCCTAATCACATCTATCAAGATTGGAGATTACATGTTAATCTCATGTTAATCTAAGCATTAATAAGGATTAATTATTGGTTTGTGATTTTGCTTATAACAAAAGTAAAGGGTGAAAGACAAAGCCTTGTCAAGCCTTATAAAGCTATAGGAAAAGACATTAATATGGCACAGAAAAAAATTATCCCTGTAACCTCAGCATTGGTGTGCTACTATTAGATGAACACTCAAAAACTAGAAGGGCATCAAACAATATTTAATATGATTTGGGTCAATTTAAAGAAAAACATGCATTATTAGACATTGAACTATATTAAAATGGTTTAAAAATAAACCAAGGTATTCACATGATCCAATGCTCTTGATCCCAAACTAATAAACCTTGCCCAGTGTTTGATTTTGCACACAGCTAGGTCTGCAGACATATTCTGATGCCTTAGTTGGTCATGTACTGAAGGAATTTCATTTAACAAACTGTGCAGTAAGGCAGAAGCAATTTTCCAGCACTCACATTCCAGAAGTCATTCAAATCAATGAGAATCTTTGTTCGTTAGAAAACAGATCCCAGAACTAGTTGTGCATAGATTCATCCAAATTTATCTGAGTGTAGAACAAAAAATATAAGTTGAACCCATGACCTTTATAAGTTTATGATATTTTTTTGTACTCAGGCTTATATGCAGCCTCACTTACTGGGAAATGAGTTCACACACTTGGAGTTTCCTAGAACAGTTTGCAAGAAGGAGGTGGGAAAGAGAATGCTGTACAGAGACTACAGCATGAAAGGCTGGTAAGTGGAAAACTTAATACAGATAATTGTATTGAGTTGGCTGTTTTCAGTGTGTTCATTGGCCAGTATTTGTCACAATATTAAAGGCATTTACTATCTACCACATCTCTAGATTGCACGAGCCGACTGTAGTTGTGTTTAAAGTTATTATTTAAGGCAAGACAATACAGAAACGAAAGATTTTGGTCACATCAATCATTTTTCCCCCGATATTTGGCAATGACATGTGTAACATGGCTAGTCAGAAAAATATCTAAACTCAGCAGTTATGTTTTTCACTGATTTTATCCACACACAACCACTACATCTGAAACTTAGCATCTTTATCTCCACCCACTTGGCACAATCACAAAATGCTGATAGCCATGAAACATTTGTTTCCTGCTAGAAATATGAAGGTGAGCCTTTGTGAGATATGTTAGTTTATTTTGATAAAACTTATAAATCACATTTACAAGTGTGGAAATACTTTTAACTGACTTGTTCTCCAAATTAGTTTTTCCTTTAGTAGTGGGTCTGCAGCCCATTACTCCCACTTATGAAATATTTCTATTATGAAATAGCCATTTTGATGAAGGATTTTTAACAATCTAAATTGGAAGTGTGACTTGGATTTAAAAAAAAAAAAAAAAATTGGATAACATTTTATTCCCTCACCAAATAGCACCTTCAGAAATGCTACATAAAACATCTGATTTGCTATCTGAGGGTTTTTTTTCCTTTGTTCAGAACAAAATTTTTATTCCTATCCATATGTAGAAGTATTACAGGGGGATTTCTCAAAATGTCCACAACTGTTGGATTTTATACTGAAATTGCATGTAGTGATGCATTACATAATGTCTGAAAGCTAAATTAAGTCGAATCCTCAAACTGAGGCATTCAGTTATTCCTACTTAGACACATAATGTCAGACTGATGGGCCATATTCTAGCAGTCAGAGGGGCAGTCTGATTACAAAATCCCTGTGGGGTCTGAATGCAGTGAAGAACACCTTATTAAAATATTGAAATGAGGAGGTGAGGGAAAGATAGACGCATACATGCTGGTTGCATTGACTTGAAATAGACACTAGCAGCTGATGCAGTTGTACAAATTATCGCACAAAATATGCTGTTAGTCTGACAAAATATCTCCAGTTGGTGCAAATATAACAGATTTTTGTGTAATTCCTATTTGAGTAAATAATTTAACTTTGCCATGCTTAAAATCATCTTATGTCTACACTTTCGGGAGATTATGCTGTGCACCAGCACCAAAGTGCTCTCATTAAAGGGCTCTTTCTTTGTGCAGGGCATATAAAACTGTGCAGGAGGATGATCTGAAGTTTCCACTGGTTTTTGGAGAGGGGAAGAAGGTATGAGGCCTACTGATGACAAAATTATAGGTCTGTCCTTTGTAGTAAGACAAAAAAAAAGAAAAGGAAAACGGATCTAATAACAGAGACATTCTTTAGCTATTGTGGCTGACTGGGACTTTCCTGGATCTGTAGCTGGACCTATTGATATTGTAATACAACAGAGAAGATAGATCATAATGATGGATATAAGAAGCAAAATTACCAAAATATACAGGTTCTTATGAACATGATGGTGTCTATTAGAAAGGAATATCAGGTTTGAAAAGGTTTGTTAAATCTGATCATGTCTTCTGGTCAAGACATAAGACATCGTGTCTATAACAGGTATAGACAAACCCTTATCAGAGCCAGGTGAAACGCAAGATCACATTAAGAGTACATTCACTGCAAAAGTATACATATCCTGTTTTTTCAAGAACCGTTTAGCATATTAACATGCATGAAATGAGCAAGAATTAAATTTGGTTCATAAAATGGAAATTATATCATTGTACTATTGATCAAACACTGTGGTAGAAACGTTGTATATACTGTGTTGAGTATTCAATTCAGTTTTATTCGTATAGTGCTTTTAACAATGGACCTTGTCCCAAAGCAGCTTTACAAAAATATATCAATTCAGGATATAGATTTTAAATGTATGAATGTATCCCTAATGAGCAAGCCGGAGGCGACGGTGGCGAGGAAAAACTCCCTGAGACGACATGAGGAAGAACCTCGAGAGGAACCAGACTCATCTGGGTGACACCGGATAGTGCAATTATAAATAATTCCCTTCTATAATGGTGTACTACATGGTCAAAAAATGCAACTGGAAAATTCATTATAGTTTTCACATGGTCTGTTTTGTTGAACTTATCCAGTGGTCACTGATGGAGACTTGAGTGCAAAACTGTTTGTTGCAATTGCAGTCCTATAGCTATCATAGCAATTGTAGTCCTAAGCCACCATAGCAAAACTGTTCGTATGAGTTGAGGTCTAAAGCCATCCTTATGGTTTTTTAAGTGGTAGCATCCTCAGTAATCTCAATGATCTTACTTCAGTATTTGAAGTATTGGGACACACTATAAAATATCATGACAGTTATTTTATACATAAGAGTATTATGATGGACAAGTGCGAACGCTGCACATGCAAGAGTACTAAACAGCACTTTCTCTCAAGTGCACTATACACATTAAACATCTCTCACTTAATAATGTTTTCAGCTTTCTTCTCTATGAGCAACAAGACCAATCTTATAAGAGAAACCATTCTAAACAGAATAAAATGTGTACAAATGTCTGTCTCTAACTAGAGGAAGCAAGCTAGTGAACATGTCGCAGAAAAGTGGTCCTAATACACAGGACTCGTAAAGCCAGAAAGAAAGTAATGTTTTTAAAATAAGTATTTTTTAGTCATAGTTGAGCGTAATGATGGAATGTAACTCCTTTACCTGTATCTTCTACTAGAGCTTCAGAAGTAGTGCTAATTTGATTGCATAAATGTAAACGATGTAAATGACAGAACGGTCAAGTAGTGTTGTGAATTGT
Source organism: Ictalurus furcatus (assembly GCF_023375685.1). NCBI lineage: Eukaryota > Metazoa > Chordata > Actinopteri > Siluriformes > Ictaluridae > Ictalurus > Ictalurus furcatus. The sequence goes on from NC_071268.1 coordinate 22,603,219, forward strand.
GAGCACTCTTCTGGTGTCGCAGGCCCGGGTGATGGCCACTATTGGTGTTACCAGAGGATTTGGTGATCATGATCTACAGGTTCATGGCACGGGCATCTCCATTAAACCTTTTCTCTCCTGCAGTCCAGAGGTAGTTTCTTTCTTTACTACATTCTATACCTAAAAGAGTATATCGGATGTGTATAAAGTCTGTTAAGGGATATAAAATGAATGTAATGTATATTCCCTGTCCTTTTTTCTGTTGTACAGTTTGATTGTTAGTTGCCAGGATATCAGAATGATGTCCTTGCTAACAGTGAGATCATTTTTAATGTAAATGACTTGGCAGCCCTTTTAAACACATTTAATTTTAAGCAGATGTGAACCTAACCATAAGAAGCTTGTCTTCTCTCGAGGCACTGTAGTTCCTGACAGCATGGTGTACTCTCTGTTCTCAGCTTGCACTCTATCCGAATTGCTTTTGATCTTCAAATTGTAAATGGGCAGAGTTCAACCACAGTTCAACTACATAAACACGAGAAAGACTCAGATTCTCTTTTTGATCTTGAAAAAAATGTTGACTTACTCTCACCCTGAACTAGAACTGTGCATTCGAATATATTCATGCCACCGACACTTCATCTTGCATTGGGGTCATGCTGTGGAATTTTATGATTTACATAAGTGTAGCCGGTGTAGATGAACTTTGATATTGATAAAAGAGCTCACTTTTTGTGTTTGTAACTGTGTTTGCGCTCAACCTGTGACCCGGACCAGGATAAATCTAAAGATAATTGAGTGAATGAACGTTTGCTCTCAGCCAAATAGTTGGATGGACAAGTGCATGAGAAGTGCAATATATGAACCTTTTTGAAGTACTGTATTTAAGATCCCTATTTGAATACAAATTACAAACAGATCATTGATTTGCATTTCCATTTGAATGAAACTGTGATGCATGTGTGACTTGCTGTTTCCAGGTGAGAGTGTACAACTTGGAGCAGTTTGAGCATGGCGTTGACGATGTCATGATTTTGGCTACAGATGGCTTATGGGATGTTCTCTCCAACAAGGAAGTGGCTGAGGCAGTTACTAGTTTCCTTGGAAACTGTGATCCTGACAACCACCACAGGCAAGTTCTCCAGTATGGCAAAGCGTGCTTGAGGAAATGGCAAGAGCAAACAATTACTCACTCTGCATTTGGTGTCTATAAGTAGCCAATAGGCAACTAGGTTTAGTGTCACTGTGAACATGAATGAATGATCAGTGATCGTAGTTCTTTGCCATATCTCTTGCATCATAAAATACTTCATCTGGGAATTACCTCAGCGACTAACACTCACAGTTCTGCTCCTGTATATACTGTATGTCCACACTTAATTCAGATCATTAGAAATGTTTGTAGTTGTGTTAGAACAGGGAAATTACCAAACATTGTTGTATATACAGGACTAAAGGTGAGCACTTCTGATATGATGTACAGTACATTGCACTGTCAGAAACATGGTAATATTCCTGATACATTTGCTAGTTCATGATGGGTTGGGCGAGCTAATACTCTACTTCGAACATACTATAGATAGTGGTTTATAAAATTTTTAGTCACTGACATCATGCATGTTAGTAAAAGTAAAATGACTTTAAGAACTAAAAACACATTTTCTTTAAATAAGCAATCCATCCATAGTACCTAGGCACTTATTATGTCCATTATTATTGACAGTTTGTCTGTATATCTCTGGCTATTTAGGTATACAATGGCAGCCCAGGAGTTGGTGATGAAAGCTAGAGGGGTATTTACTGAACAAGGCTGGAGGACAACAAATGGTAGACTGGGTTCTGGTGATGACATATCTGTTTACATCATTCCCCTAATATTCGGAAACAGCCAGCCACAGTCAAGGTGACCTACGGAGATACATGGATCAAAGAACATTTAATGAGGTGGTTTAAACCATTTAGAGGCTTTCACTGGCTGAATTTTGACTTATGACTGGAGTTTACATTTGATTAAACATAATTTGATACCATATGGACACTAAATGTCCATGTTCTACAGAATCTACTGGTACCATCAAGGACCGGTTGTTAATATTGTTCAAGTCTTCCTCTTGCCTTCTGTTTGTTTTGTCTTAACACAGGTAATTATTTTCTTTTTTTCCTCTTGTCCATTCTGTGAATGGAAATGAAAAGTGAATCCTTGGAACCTGTGTATTTAGAACTGTATTTGAAAAACTGCCTTTCCACGGTGCTCTCAAATACACTCCGAGGGTCGATTTCTCAGTATGTTTTACAGTAGCACAAAGCTGAAAAGCACTTTTGTACTGTACAATATAGGGAGCATGAATGACCTCTACAGCTAAAACTAAGGAATTTTTTTTTGTAGTAAACGACAAGACAGTAAATTGTTAAGGGACTCTGATTTATTTACTCTGATTTATTGTGATTTTATCTTTCATCTACTTTCTATAAAAACAATGCTACACTCAAAAAATACTGAAGCCAATAAATATGTCCTCAATTACATTTTTATTAGCATCATATAGAACAATTAAACTTTAAACTTACACTAGTGATGAACATTGGCATTTTAAAAAGTACGATCGTTATATCTTTCAGGCCTTGGGACTGTTTGATAATGTATACTATATTCACTTAAAACTTTTTTTTTTTTTAACTTACTTTAAAACCCAAAGGTAAATATTGATCCTCCTGTGCTTTCAAAAATATCCCCTCTAACAGAAATGCTACAGAGACACCAAGCAAAAATCATTGCAATAACACTATGCACCATTTGGAGTACATTGCTAAGAATACCTTTAGATTTGTACCTTATAGTGTTGATGCTCTTAACAAACCATGTTCTCACATGTTGTGGTTTTTTTTTTTTTTTTTTTTTTTTTAAAAACAATAAAATACATTTTAAATCTGTAAGTATTGCCTTCATCTCCAAACCCTTTCCTATCCTACTACTCAGCTTCATACAAGAGATATTGAATTGGTGATTTTTAGTGTTGAGTTATGTGATTTGCAGGGCACCACCAACACACTACCAAAGGAGATAAGCCATCTGGTCAGCCTAACCCTGGTGCATCTGAAACAAGGCTCATTTGGGAAGACCTGATGGTATGTTTGCAGTGGACATGGCTTTCTCTCGCTTTCTCTCTCTCTCTTTCACTCACTCTCTGAGTGTATAATCACACCGAGCACCAAGTGTGGGAGGACGGATCCTCAAGGTCACCCACATGCTCACTGGCGTGACGCCCAAAGGAGGGGCTCGGAGAAATCCTTCTGTGGAAAATGGACACTTCGGCTATAAGGACCCAGATTGTAAATATGTGTCTACTTGAAATAAGACAACTTTTAATGATTGATTGTATGTGTGTGTGTGTGAGGAAACCTCAGCTTAATTTAATCAGTACCAACAATTGGTTAGAACTGATTAAACTATACTACAAACAAAATGGTAAAGGTACAACCTATAACAAGAAGTTAGATCACCATGATTAGTGTTTTGGAGGTCAGCTGACTTCGACCAGGAACCAAAACTGGATTCAAGGTTCCACTGCAGACAGACAGACAAATAGATAGACAGACAGATGTAATAATTTTTAAATGTAGTAGTAGTTCGTTTAGAATGAACAGAACATTACAAACCAATCAGTCCTTATAGCAATCAAGATGTCCAGTGTGGTTCCAGCTGTTCACCAAATGTACCCATATGCATTATAGGGGAAATAATCAATTCATTTGGGAGGGGGGGGGGGGGGGACAAAAATAAAAACACCTCAAAATCAGACATAGGCTTATACATAACACATGCTATTTTAATGAGGTCGAAAAAGACCCCAAAGATGTAATTATATTAGTAATGAGAAAAAAAACACTAAATACCTGCATCCTAGTGCTTTTTCACATTCACAAACAACACCCACATTATTCACTTTAACCTGAACAAGTCGTCTTTCGAGAAAAGCGGATTCACTGAGGAAGAAGTATCCTTTAATGAGCGACAGAACACAAGAAGAGATCACACACGACACATGTTCAGTCTTCTGCTGCGGTAGGCTTGCGTGCAGCGCAATCGTACACAATGTTCCGCAAAACTGCTCCATGGCGCTACTGTGTAGAGCTCCAGTGTGTGAAGTTAATGACCAGCACTAGCAAGGCAGTAGCTTGCGCAGTCACCTCCATAAGCGGGCAATCTCACATCCCATCCAACAGCACAAACTACTACCTCAGCTAGGACATGGCACTCTGCAGTCCACACACGAGATGTTCCACTTCAGAGGATCTCAGTAGAATGGAGCTGAGGCTGCTGAATAGCCTTGATAGCCTTGCTGTACAGATGGAGAGCACACCTACGTACGTACGTACCTACCTTCCTTCTCCTCCTCCTCCTCCTCCTCCTCAGTCATGCCGGAGAGTTGTAGATCTGCGTAAGCAGTTGTAGAGCGGACTACGCGTTTTCAGACATGCCATTGGCTCAACGTCTAGCCAACCAGATGAAAGAAAGACCCGCCCACTCCACTTCGTCATACTAGAGTCGTGAGACTAATTCAAGCAATGTAATGCACAAAATCAGCTGAGAAAGCCATTCAGTTTTACTTTATGATGCACTTAAGGCAAATCTTGGACTGAAACAAGGCTCAAGTCTGTGATATCAAGCATTTTTACACAAAAGCAACTTCCACCTGGATAGAAAATGTGCGTTCATGTTATTATTACTTATTCTACTATGACTATTCATTAGTGGTTGTGAATATTTCTCAGTAAGTCATGGACCCTTAAGCATACTCTGTCTGATCCTTGTAGAACCCTCATATAATATGTATATACAGTACTACATACTAATATATAACTATAGTAGATATAGATAGATTGGGTTCAAAAGTCTGAGATCAAACCAAATTTTTTTTTCTTTAATATTTCAAACAAATAAAGTAAATGTTCAATATCTTGAAGAGTTAACATTCAGGATTCTGCACTATTTCTAGGTCTGTATTTTTAAATGAAAGCAAATGTGTGATATCGATCATGTTAACTGCTTTGTACAAAAAGTCCTATTTTCTTCGTGTCTAATCTCTTCTATTGAAGCATGTGTTCAGACGACTCTCTGAATCCAGCTCGAGTGCACAGTGTCATTAAAGCAAAAAAAAAAAAAAAAAAAAAAAGGGACGGACCACATACCTAGAAACTCAGAAATTCATGTAAATATGAATTTTTCGCTCAGGTTGTTGTCGGTAGTATAATATGTAATGAAAATTGTTGTATTAAATTAGAAAAGAATGCAAAATAGAAGCATTTTCACCAGTGCTCTCAGACTTCATATTGCATTAACATTATCAGTGACATTTTTATACACTGACATCAACATTACACATTGACACAGAAGTTTCATTTCTGCCAATAATGTTGAGTTTGAAATGGTATTTTTTGCCAGTCTGTACAGGAGTGTTTTTTTTTTGTGATTGTTGTGGCCAAAAATGCTGTATATTGTTGTGGCTTTTATCAACAATTGTGATGCGATTTGCAGAATTCTTTGTGTTGAGGGAAACCACTTGAATTGCCGAAAAAATACAGTGATGTTTGTTGGTAAATGAGACCTTTTAGCTGTACTCATGTTCCAAGAATGTGAATCGAAGAGGGCTTTGGCTGAATCCGTGTTGCGATGATGTCACATGATGCGTCTTGGTCCAAATCTGTGGAAAATCTGCAGTAATTTTGAAAAACTGCAAGCCCCTCTGATTAATGCAAAGTTTCCTTGGTTTTGTGTGTATTTCTGCGATCGACTGACCTGCAGCCGGGAATGAACAGTAACATACAGACACGTTTTCTTGCTAACATTACACTCAAGTTGATTATCACTCTGAATGATCATTTGTTTATTTAACCCATCAATGTTGGACACGATGCAAACCTTGTGCTAATAACATCACAAACACAGATTGAGGGTGCTCCAGCATAAGCAAGCTCAGCTATGTTAGTGAGAGAGTTGTTAATGCACATGACTGAACATATAGGTTCATTAAAACAAAACAAAACAGTAAGTCTGCAGCCTTCTGAATTTAAATGTGCCTGAAAATGTATTTACAGTATACTTGGAAATCCACTTACACTTACAGATATTTTAATATTTTTAGAAACAATCCCACAAACAAGGGATCCACGGACCCCTGGTTGAGAAACACTGGTTTAGATCTTCAGGGCATCCTGCACACACATTCATATACTTATTCACACCTAGGGGCAATTTAGATTAGCCAATTCACCTATAGGCATGTTGCTGTGAGGTTGGAGGAAACCGTCGAGAGAACAGGTGAAACTCTGCACAGAAAGTAACCCAAGGTCAGGATCGACCCAGGGACCATGGGAGCTACCACGCTGTGACGGTACCCACTGCGCCACCCTACCAGCCGCAATGACAACTGCAGATTCAAATTGCACACTACAGTGAAGCAATGCTTTAGCAAATCCCTTCTGATATTGTGTAAAGCAGCATTTAAAAAAAATAACTAAATAAATTTGGTGTTCATAGAACTGTACCATTTATTGTACACAGACAGGATTACATCCCTTCTCCAGCTCACTAGAGATCACATGGAATGTTACAATCAGATCTTGCATAAAATCTTTTTGCAGTTGAGAAAATGTCACAAAAAGACTTTTTTTTTTATTAATCATTGTATTTTCTAAAACCATTCTTCGGTTTGAGATCATTCATGTTGAATATGTGATTCTTTGTTACATCATTAACACTATCACCACACACTGTATATTAACTCCTGTCATGGTAAAGAAATTTCTTTTTTTTTTTAAGGGGGGGGAACGATGAAATCAAGAAGAAAAAACAATGAACACTGCAAATGTTATATAGAGGAAAAACGCATTATTACTGTCCAACCAGCCAATTATAATGTAATTTGAGCTACTGTTAGAAGAAGCCGAGAACAGTGACGCCATTGGCAGTAATGGTTTCCATGAAAACAGGCAATAAAATGTGCGCTGGGGCAAAAACAAGTCAGTGTGTGTGGTGCGTCACATTCATGGTTCTGGTTGGATAAAAAGCTTGTGGGACATAATGGATCATGACTCGCCGTTCTGCACTTTGGCCACTGGTGGCTGCATGAAATCTTTGAAAGGCCCCAGAGCCTCCTTCAGAGCAGAGCTGACCTCAGGAGACGAACAAGTGATACATTCTACCAGTGTGGGGTAGAGAGCGATCACCTGAGCCCAGGTATTCCCATCCACTGCAAAATATACATGCAAGCCACACAGCAAGCGGTATGGAGAATGAGTGAAAGAAGAGGAGAGAGAGAGAGAGAGAGAGAGAGAGAGAGAGATAATAAATTCAGAAGATAAGAAAAGAAAAAAAATAAAGATTAATCATGACAGGGGTGTATCCGAAAGTAGAATGAAGAGCAGAAAAAAAAGAGAAATAACAAATTAGCATTCCCCTATGACAATACTAATATATACAACATATTCAAATTCTTTATATAAAACCCTACATTAAAATGAACACATTACATTTACATATTTACATTTACTTACACAAAATTAACAGTTGTAAAACAACACCTAACAGTTCCAAACCCGAAACAAGAAAAAGCAAATGGTTTATGTTAATAATGAAAAATATACTTGCCATTCTCAGGCTTTGTCTTTTTGAGGGAATCCATGAGCGTGCTAACAGCTTTTAAAACAAAAATGATTTCGGTCACTTGTTGCCTAAGAGAAGAAAAGAAAACACGAAAAGATTAGTGTCACACAATGCACATAATATCCATAAAATCAGGGGCTGTGAAACCATGAACATACAGTGCAGTACAGAATGGTGCATGACAGTCTGTGAACCCTTTAGAATTTTCTGTATGGCTGCATAAATACATAAATTTCACACAAGTCCTAAAAGTAGATAAAGAGAACCAAATTAAACAAATGGGACAAAAATTTTATACTTGGTCATTTATTTATTGAGGGAAACGATCCAATATTACATATCTGTGAGTGGTAAAAGTATGTGAAGCTTTGTTTACAGTATCTGGTGTGACCACCTTGCGCAGTAATAACTGCAACTAAACGTTTCCGGTAACTGTTGATCAGTTCGGCACATCGTCTTGGAGGAATTTTATTCCGTTCCTCAGTACAGAACAGCTTCAACTCTGGGATGTTGGTGGGTTTCCTCACATGAACTGCTTGCTTCAGGCCCTTCCACAACATTTCTATTGGATTAAGGTCAGGACTGTGACTTGGCCATTCCAAAACATTATCTTTCTTCTACTTTAACCATTCTTTGGTAGAATGACTTGTGTGTTTAGGGTTGTTGTCTTGCAGCATGACCCACTTTCTCTTGAGATTCAGATCACAAACAGATGTCCTGACATTTTCCTTCAGAATTTGCTGGTATAATTCAGAATTCATTGTTCCATCAATGATGGCAAGTCGTCCTGGCCCAGATGCAGCAAAACAGGCCCAAACCATGATACTACTAACACCAAATTTCACAGATGGTATAAGGTTCTCATGCTAGAATGCTGTTTTCTCCTTTCTCCAAACATAACCCTTCTCATTTAAACCAAAAAGTTCTATTTTGGTCTCATCCATCCATAAAACATTTTTCCAATAGACCTCTGGCTTGTCCACATGAGCAACATTCTGTTTGGAGAGCAGTGGCTTTCTCCTTGTAACCCTGCCATACATACCATTGTTGTTCAGTGTTCTCCTGATGGACTCATGAACATTAGCCAATGTGAGAGAGGCCTTTAGTTGTTTAGAAGTTACCCTGGTTTCCTTTGTGACCTTGCAGACTATAGTATGTCTTGGTCTTGGAGTGATCTTTGCTAGTTGACCACTCCTGAGGGGAGTAACATTGGTCTTGAATATCCTCCATTTGTACACAATCTGTCTGAGTGTGGACTGGTAGAGTCCAAATGCTTTCATTACCTTTTCCTGCCTGATGAGCATCAACAACTCTTTCTCTGAGGTCCTCAGAAATCTCCTTTGTTCATGCCATGATACACTTCCACAAACATGCGTTGCGAAGACCAGACTTTGATAGATCCCTGTTCTCTGCTCACTCACACCTGATTTCAGTCATTGGGATGACAGGAAACACCTGAATCTAATTTTACCTTCAAATTAACTGCTAATCCTAACAGTTCACATACTTTTTCCACTCACAGATATTTAATATTGGATCATTTTCCCCAACAAATAAATGACCAAGTATAATATTTTTATCTAATTTGTTTAATTGGGTTCTCTTGGTCTACTTCTAGGACTTGTGTTAAAATCTGATTGTAATTTAGATCATATTTATGCAGATATATATAGAAAATTCTAAAGGGTCCACAAACTTTCAAGCACCACTGTACATTTAAGATTAAAAAAGGCAATGGAAGCCAGTGAGAAGACTGTTATCGGTATGGTTCAAGAGTGAACTGTCTCTGTTAAAGTCATCGCAGGACTCCGGTGCATATTTCTGTGTATGTGTATGTCTGTTTGTGTAGAATGACCTGGGGAGGGGGCAGCGACCGCTAAGCCTCTCATCTTCTACGTATCGGCGCAGCACGTCCTGAGCTCTGTGCAGCAGCACTGAGAGGGCCATGCGGGAGATGTAGCCTTCCTGTGGCGTGCTCACTTTGTTACTGAAGGAGAACTGTAACAGTGTCTCGAAACACACCTTAGAGAACTCTTCTCGCATACGGATATCAATCTCTGCTTCTATAAGCACCACAACATGAGAGGATTTTACTATATCGTACAGGTACATAGCAATAAACAAAGATATTAAGATATTAAACAACAGCAGCATTAACATAGACCCGTAAAACAGGCTACTACTTCTGATGCAACTGCAGAGCTGCAAAATCACTGCCACATACACTTTAGTTTTTATAATACAATACCAAGTTTCTGGCAGTCACATATGTTAAACATTAAATATCATGTTAGCATATTTATAATGTCAATGTTAGTATAATGTTAAAATCAAAAATGCCCCTTGGTGACCAATTTATATTATTTTAAAGTACACTGTATAACGGTAATAAAACTGCAAATAAACTACATTAATAACCGCCACTGAAAATGGCTTGATACTTTATGCTATTCAAACTATATAGCACACATACCTAAAGTATATGCATACATGCATAGATAGATAAATGTATTCCAAACACTGTGCCTAATGTATCCTCTACCTGTAAAGGAAGAGGGCTGAGAATGGATGGACCCTCTGTTGAGCATGGCCATGATCTGACTGACAAACTCTTTGGGGAGGAAATTGGCGTATGGCAAAATCTCTGTACTGATCAACTGCACCACCTAGAGGACAAAACACACAAAAATGACACCAAAATCAATAAAACTAGAACTTTATTAAACTTCTCAGATGCAAAACATCTCTATCTATCTATCTATCTATCTATCTATCTATCATCTCAAAAAATATGTACACCCCATGGCAATTATATATATATATATATATATATATATATATATATATATATATATATATATATATATATAAAACATATTTGGACAAGCAAACATTTGATCCACTTTGAAACAGTGCCTATTAATAAAAGTGATACACTATCAAATAACACATACAATTGACATTTTGTAGTAATTTTCACAATTTTAATGAACAAAAAACCCCCAAATAACAGATCAGTCACATGAAAAAAGTAAGTACACGCCCACATTTATCACACCTTATCACAATCCATAAAATTAGAATCAGGTGTAGAAGATTGGGTGCCAGTGATTAGAAGCTCCTTAGGCACTGCAGGTGGAACCTGACTTATTTATACCCCTCTCATGTGAATCTCATATGAATTCTGCATCACATCAAAGAGTGCTTAAAGATAATGTGAGGCCATCTGTCCGAAAGTTGAAGTTGAACCGAAAGTGGAATTTTCAACAGGACAATGATCTTAAGCACACTAGCAAATCACACCAAGGAATGTCTCAAAAAGAAGAAATGGAGGGTTATGGAATGGCCTAGTCAAAGCTTGGATTTGAATCCCATTGAAATGTTGTGGAGGGGTTTGAAACGGGCCGTATATGCAAGAAAACCTTCAAGCGTCTTGCACCTGAAAGATTATTGCAGGGAAGAGTGGTCTAAAATTCCAGCAAACCGATGTCAGAGACTGATGGACAATTATGCAAAACGCCTACAAGAAGTTATTTCTGCTAAAGGGGGCAATACTTGCTTCTGAGGCCAAGGGTGTATTTACATCTATTGATATTTCTGTAGAATGATTGAAAAAGCTATTTTTAAATTTCTAATATTTAAATATAATTATTTTTCCAGATTGGAAACTCAAAGGTAAAATCTTACCTCAACATCAATGTTTTCATTTTTCTGGAACTCTTGAATGGACAGGTTATCAGGTGGTGTACTGTAGACAAAAATGATTGTCATGTTATCCATCCATTTTCCATACTGCTTATCCTACACATGGTCACCGAGGAGCCTGGAGCCTATTCCAGGGAGCTCGGGGCACAAGGAGGGCGAAACCCCGGACAGGGTGCCAACCCATCGCAGGGCACAATCACACACACATTCACACACTAAAGACAACATGGAAATGCCAGTCAGCCTACAACGTGAGTCTTGGGACTGGGGGAGGAAAATCGGCGTACCCACAGGAAAACCGTGAACCATGGGGAGAGCATGCAGACTAAGCGCACACACAGAGTGGAGGCGGGATTCGAACCTCCAACCCTGGAGGTGTGAGGCAAATGTGGTAACCACTAATACATGCTTTACTGTATGTAAGCTACACAATAGCTGCACACATACCTTTTAGTGAAAAGGAAGTCCTCAAAGGCATTTGCCAGCTCAGGCCACATGGTGTCAAATTTGCCTGAGGAAGCATGTTGCCGGGCAACTGGAAGGCCGATGGAAAGAACTTTGAGCAGAGAGGAGACCGACAGCTTCCATGTGCTTTCAGCAGGACATGCGTACTTCAGGCCTAAAGGCATCGTCAGAGTCTACAGCAACAATTACAAAGAACACACAAACCCGCATATATATATATATATATATATGTGTATGTATATATATATGTATGTATGTATGTAACACACACACACACAAAATATGGCCAAAAGTTTGTGGACACCAGAACCAGCTGTAAGCAGGTGTAACATGTAATCTGTGAGCGACAGTGTGATAATTGGTGCAGAAATAAACATAATTACCTTAATGATGTGCTCTAAGACTTTCTCAGTGATAACAGCCTTGTGACAAGCAGTTTTTTGATACAGGTCTACCACCACATCAAGAGACCTCTCAGCAAACGGCACATAATTTAAGGCAACCCACTCAGCCTATAGAAAGACAGAGACAGAAATATGGGAACAAGCAAATAAATAAATAAATAAACAAACAAACAAATACAAAAGGCATTTTGTACATAGAATCCGATAGCAAAACCAAATAAAAAGCCTGACATTAATTAAAGCAAAGCATATAGACAGACACACACAAACATACATAAAATCAAAACCTTATAATACATTGCCCTACAGTGGGATAAAGCTGTACAGCAACTGACTAAAAATATTTTGGAGTTGTTTAGGCTGCACACATAAGTAAAAAAAACCAAAACAAAACAAAACAATGTTGGTAAAGAAAAAGAAGAACATAAAGATGAGTGTAAACTATGGCAATGAGGCAAAAAGACAAGAGGAAGTAGTCTTGTACGTCACAAGTTTTGCCAGTGAACTTCATTATGCTGAAAGGGGACAAAGAGGGGTGGTAGAAACTCACCGGTGCAAACAGTTGGATCTATAGTGGATCCATATGACAAGTACAAAAAAAACAAACAAAAAAAAAAACAGAATGAGAGAAGAGTGGTCAAATATTACCCGTTTCACATGGCAGCAAAGATTAATGACAGAACACTGCAGACTGAAATGATCAAAGTATTGTGAAAACCACAGCCTTACAGTAAGGTACATGAAGTAAATGAGGGAGGAAATAATCAGGGCCAAGATTATGAGTGACCGTGCTACAAGAACAGAAGTGAGTTGAAAAGGGTGTAGAAGAGAAAGAAGAGAAAGGGATCAAATAAGAGAGAGAATGAGATGACGAAACTCTGCTTCCTTAATGATGACATCCTGAGAAGGGATTTTAAAGTGCAAAGTCGTTCGGATAAGTACAAAGAAAAATGTCCCAATCATTACCCCAATCCATTAGAAATTATCAACCACATTCAAAGGCAATTCATACGGAGCCCCTAAGGTGAAGGGGGAAAAACTGTGATGGGAGGAAAATTTATATTTCAATGCTTTTGTGTTCCCCTGAGATAGTTAAGATTTTTTGCAAGAGAACACAAAAACAATGTGAAAGAACACACACACACACACACATACACACAAAAAAAGGGGAACACGAAAGTTTTGCGAGCGAAAGCAAAAGCACTGAAGTATAAATTTTCCTCCCATCTCATATTTTTTCCATCCACATATCCCCTTAGGGCCTCCGTAAATTGACAAGACACTATATGAATACATAAAAAAATACTGTAAATGCTTAATATTTAACCAATCCCAACCGAAATATCTTAGTTCATGTAAAAAGAAAGCTAATAATTTGACAAAACATTAGTAAGAACTGTAGAAATGGGTTGGTTCTTTTATATTCATTCGATTCAATTTTATTCATATAGCGCTTTTATTGTTTTGTCACAAAACAGCTTTAAAGAAATCCTGATTCATGCCATTAAAAGTAATAGGAATTATTCTGTGCAGGATTATTGCAGAGTAAGTTATATGGTGTGGGGACAATACACTAACCTGGTTATATTTAGCATTAGCCACATGTTTGGTTTCCATTTTGCCATACTGCGGTGGCTTGCAAGAGAACTCAACAAACTGCAGGAGCTGCTCAAAAATGGCAGGGTACATCACCTGCAGCGTCTCAGGGCCTACACAAATTGCCTGCGAAAATATAACACATAAATGTACATGTGCACGCATGTTTATGCAGGGTTTGTCCATTGATATAATGGAATACTAAATAATGCTATATCTACACCTATCCTTAACTGCAGTAACTAGCATGAAATATTTCGGCTCTTTTACTTTTTCAAAAAGCTGTATCTTTTGTGATCTTATTTTTTGTGAGGACCTGTTGACTGGAAGGTCAATTGATGTTTATTTTATCGTTGTGAGGACATTTGGTCCTGTTTGGTCCTCACCAAGAGCTAAATACATACACACGCACGCACGTACTTCTCTACTGACTGTAGTAAGATGTGCAGTGGTCACAATTAATCATGTTTCATCTGAAATGGAATAAACTCCATATTCAAATCCATATCTATGCAACGGAAAGAAAAAAAAATTCTAATCTTTGTGGCACAATATCGGCATCACAATCCTCACCTTCTGTAGCACATCGAGCGCTGTGAGAACAGCCTCCTGCAGACTGGTGAGCACTGCCTCTGTATAGGAAGGCAGAATGAACGGTGAAGCATCTGAGCTGATGGGTACAGATACTGCTCCGTGCAGGATAATGCCCAGCTTACGCAGGTCCTCCATGCTAAAGCCACCTGCTATGTGCTGGTACAGAGCAGGGAAGATCTGGATCAACGCCGTCAGGAATGGCTGACTGGGCACAAATGCCAGTTTATCAGCACCGCCATTTGGAGGCCGTGTGCACTCTGTGCCCGTTCGGTACCATGTGCTCCAAGCTGACCACCACAGTGCAGAATCATCCAACTCTTCCCCAGGAAGAGGAGGCTGAGGCTGGGCATTGTAACGCTGAGCTAGCCGATCTGCTAGAGAGTCTGAACGAGTCAGGGGTCTCCCGGGGCCTGAGGATGTGAGAGAGTCCACCATGGGGACAGGCGGAAGGTCCACAGAACCCAAAGAGTCAGGTTTTTCCACATCCTTAACCGGTGTCACTAGCTGGAGAATTTCCTGGAAACTCTTGAGAGCAGCCAGAGAGACTTCATTATTTTTGCTGAGAGCTGCAGACTGGATGTGGTCCAATAGCACCTCCCATGCTTTGAAGAAATCACCTACATGAGTGTTTTTTGGAAAGAATTAGCCACAAGAATATATATTCAATAAACATGATAAGACAAACTGGTATAGAAAAACTAAAAAAAAAAGTGACTGTGCTCATTCTCATTGCTTATCTGAGAAGAAAAATGATCATCGTCATAAATGCTGTTTAATTTAGAGCTGCATCTGGAATTTTAGTGAATGTATAGTACTGTGCAACAGGCTTAGGCACACAATCTTTTATACAAAAGGTTAGATCTAGAAGAGCACATTTAATATTATCAACTGTTCATTTCCCCTCCCCAAAATTGGAGAAATCTGACCATCACAGCCATATGTGGGCCTTCCCCATCTGAGTGTCCTGACCTCAACCGCACTGTACACCTCTGGGATGAACTGGAACGCTGACTGCACCCCAGACCTCCTCAACCGACATCAATGCCTGACCTCACTAATGCTCTTACAGCTGAATGAACACAAATCCCCACATCCACGCTCCAAAATCTAGTAGAAAGCCTTCCCAGAACAGTGGAGCTTATTATAACAGAAACATGGGGACTGAATCTGGAATGGGTGTGATGGTCAGGTGTCCACATACAGTAGAAAATGTGGCATGTTCTCCAAGATACTTGACATTTTTTTTATGCATTAAAATAAATAAATAAATAAATAAATAAAACCAGTCAATTTCCTTATGAATTTGCACGACAGAATACCTAAAAGAACTGGTTTTAAAAGAAAGTGGAGGTCATTTCAAATATTTATTTGGTTAAGTCTACTGCTGTTTATTTACTCTTCAGAGCCATATGTACATACATTTCATTTCATTATTCTTGACACCATATTTGTTTGCAGAATTTCTGTACAGGTTGGTTTTGTACATGCATGACTTATGAAGGCAAAGTCTCTGCAGTGGTCAGTCATATGTGCGCAAAAAAGATGCTCTAATATTTGAAACAATCACCCAAACTCCACTTAAATGCCATTGTTCCAGACATTGTCTCTTGGATATCAAGAATAAGATTGAATTGATACATTTTTGTATTTCTGTGTCAAAGAAACTTCTGCTCAGTTCTCACCAAGTTGCTGCAGCAGGTATCTCCTGGTGTTAAAGATTCGTGCTACACCAGCCAAGGTCAGGACCCAGGTCTCCGCCCACTGCTTCTCTGCAGTGTCACGTGAATGGTGAATAAGGATGTTTCCGCCCCCTGATTCGATCTTCTCCTTATCAGCGGTGGTGGATGACTTCCTCACACAGTCCAGTAGGTGGAAAAGCACCTGCAAGTCACAGCATAGTACCGCAAAGGTAAATTCTCAGATATACACTACCAGTCAAAAGTTTGGAGACTGAAATGTTTCTCATGATCTTAAAAGCCTTTTGATCTGAAGGTGTGTGATTAAATGTTTGAAATCTGTGTTTTTTGTTTTTTTTTTAAACGGACGACTCGGAGCGAAATATTCTGAGAAGCAGCCGATAAGAATCCAGCGTCGGTGTGAATTCCTTTAATACTGTTTAAAAAGCATCTCAGGGAAATTCCTCAAGAAATCAGTTGAGAAACGCCAAGAATACATTTCTGGAAATTCTAGACAAAAAGCGTGTCTACTTTGAAAATGCTAAAATATTAAATTATTTTGATTTATTTAGGATTTTTTATCACAACATAATTCCCATATTCACATTTGTGTTACTCCAGAGTTTTGATGACTTTAATATTATTATTCTAAAATGTGGACAAAAAAATTAAAGAAATAAAGAATGAGTGTCTACATTTTTGACTGGTAGTGTAGTTTGTAAGGGTTTTCTAATGTTAAAATATTATTTTAATTATAATATTTTGCACTGTAGTGATGGATGTAATACGTCTCTTAAATATTAACCGACTAGGAACACTAATAACCAACAGACTAGCCGCAATAAACCTTGTATTATACAGCAGTTCTCAGCTATAGTCTCAAAGTTAAGACTGTAGAAAGAAAAATACAAAATAAAAGACTATACAATGTGTCCATGTCAGACTTCCTGCTGCAAAACCTTTTAAAACCATTATAATGCTTTACAAGAGTAACAAGTATTCCATCAGCGTGTTAACAGGGTACCTTCCACACTACTATGTGCCATGTGGGTTGCTGTAGCAGGGTTCCGTGGGCAGCGATTGTTGAAAACATTGTTTGGCCTGCACTTTTTCTGACAGCTGGCCGAGGATCCACACACAGCTCTCCCAGTTTGGCATAAAGACACAACCACAGACAGTCAAACGGTGGAGCAGGATGGAAGGGTCTATTCAGAGGCTCCCCTTTTTCATGGGCCTGTTTGATCAGAATGGCTTCCTCCCTCTCCAGCTCCTCTGTAATTTTCTCTCCCCTTTGGAAGAAATAGTCTGAGATGTTCCACTAAAGAAAGGATAAAGGAGAGGTGTGGCACATGTTACGCATCTATTCGAATAAACTTGAAATCTTTTTGTTCCAAAAATATGATTTTGTGAGCAGTTTTTAAAAGTCAGTGTATAAATGTAGTAGATGGTAGAAGTACTCTCACCAGAAGGCCTATAGAGGTCAGGCTGATGTTCAGTTCCTGGTTTTGAAGACCAAAGCTGCCAGCTACGTCAACAACGATCTGCAGGCACGTGCAAGGCATAGTGGGAAGGAAGTCTGTCACCACCAGCTGCAGACACTGGAAGGCTGTTCTGATCAAGGATTCACTAAAAACCAAAGCAAAGATAACTTGGGAAATGGAAAGCAGTAGCAAAAAAATAAAAACATCAGTTAAGATTGCCAAAATCATCCCACTGCCTAGTCTTACTGCATCACACATGTACAGAATAAACTTGTTGCTACAAACATTTGTACAGACTTCTCTTTAAGGAGATACACTCACCATCCACTTTATCAGGATCATCTGTACACCTGCACATTCATGCAGTTATGTAATCAACAAATCATGTGGCAGCAGCACAGTGCATAAACAATCATACAGATACAGGTCAAGAGCTTCAGTTAATGTTCACATCAAACATCAGAGTGAAAAGAAAAAAAAAAGGGGTGATCTCTGTGGCTTTAGCTGTGGCATGGTTGTTGGTGCAAGGTGGGCTATTATGAGCATTTCAGAAACTGTTGATCTCCTGGGATTTTTACACAAAACAGTCTCGCGTTTACACAGAATGGTGCGGTAAGAAATAAAAACTTCCTGTGTGTGAAGGGCCTGCAGGCTGAAACACCTTGTTGATGAGAGCCATCAAAGGAGAATGACCAGACTGGCCTGAGCTGCCTGGAAGTCAACAGTAACTCAAATAAGCACGCCTTACATCTATGGTGAGCAGAAAAGCATCTCAGAACACACAACACATCAGATTGAGGTGGATGGGCTACAACAGCAGAAGACCACATCAGGTTCCTCTCCTGTCAGCCGAGAACAGAAATATAAGGCTATAATGGGTACAGATGACCCTTTTTCTTCATCCTGATGTTTGATGTGAACATTATCTGAAGCTCTTGACCTGTATCTGCATGATTTTTTTATGCACTGCGCTGCCACCACATGATTGGCTGATTAGATAACTGCATGAATGTGTAGTTGTATAGGTGTACCTAATAAAGTAGACTGTGAGTGTATATGTGCGTGTCTCACCCTTGATCATTGCGAATGGCTCCGATGACCCCCAGCACTAGAGGCCAGCCTGGGCCAAGGCTGTCTCCTTGACTCTGCAAAATCTGCAGCACACACTCAAGCTGCTTCTGCCTGATATCAGGGTGTAGGATGTTAGAAAGCTCCTTCAGAGGGTTCAGCAACAGGAGCTGCAGTCTCTGTGAACATAACGTCACTAGATCAAGGCATCCATAAACTATCAAAGAAAATGCATATACTATTTAATACAAATTAGGTTAAAGCTAACACAGAGTCCTGGAAGAGATTAGTTGGTTTATGACATATGATATGCACTTTCTGCATTTTTGTTTGCATATTTTATTCATTTCATACTTCAAGGACACAAACAAATGATAAATTAAAGGAAAATCCTGAATAAATGAGGGGATAAATGTAACAACACAACATTCTTACAAACAGGTCATACAAAGCCTGATACAATTAAACAATTAGCATCCTACCCAGCACAGTGGCATGTATAAAAATGCTGAGCAGGCCCAGTTGAACCAGTGACTATAAAATAATGTTCATTATCGAGCCACAAATAGCAGAAGCTATTCTAAACAAATCAGGGACATTTGCATTTAGCCCCATCTCCCCACGGTTCTCGCCTGGTTTCTTACTGAAGCTAAGCAAGGTTGAGCCTGGCCAGTACCTGGATGGGAGACCTGGGGAAAACTAAGGTTGCTGCTGGAAGTGGTATTAGTGAGGCCAGCAGGGGGCGCTCACCCTGTGGTCTGTGTGGGGCCTAATGCCCCAGTATAGTGACAGGGACACTATAGTGTAAAAACAGCACCATCTTTCAGATGAGATGTTAAACCGAGGTCCTGACTCTGTGTGGTTATTAAAAATCCCAGAACACTTATCGTAGAAGAGTAGGGGTATAACCCCTGTGTCCTGGTGAAATTTCCCCATTGGCCCTTATCTTTCATGGCCCCCTAATAAACCCCCATCTCTGAATTGGCTACATCACTCTCCTCTCCACTAATAGCTGGTGTGTGGTGGGCGTTCTGGCGCACTATGACTGCCGTCGCATCATCCAGGTGGATGCTACACACTAGTGGTGGTTGAGGGGAAAAGTGATATGATCAGTTATTCTGACTGATCAGGATTTTATCACTATTTCACTGCTTCTGTCAAACAACAGATGATTCATTTCGACTGGTGAGACGCACAGGCCCAAGCGGAATCACAAACGTAGAATTTGTGGATCTGATTTGAGGCTGTGCATGAAAAATTTCATCTTGTGTGACTAGACAGAATGTGACTGTATAACTTTAAGTAATAAACTAACACAACTCATTTAAAGTTGAAAATATGCAAATGGAGAGAGTTAAACGTTTTTTGTTTAAAAAACCCAAGATTACTACATACTCACTCATATTTTAGTATCATAGACGGTATTTGTCAAACTAAGTAATACATTCTTTACAATATTAGCTACCTGATGTTGGGTAGTTAGCAATACAGCAGTACATAATAACCTCATAACAGTGCTAGCTGCTAGATAAATGTATTATGCATTATTATATGTCAACCGTATACAGTGGGAGTGAATTATTTAAATTTTCTATTTTAAATCCCATGTTTTTATGCAGGCTACATATTTTAATATCCCCTGAACCCCCCTTTTGTGTCATGTCAAAATATTCTATTTTCATCTACAATGGGTTACTGCATCCCGTTACGAACAAAACAGACACAATACAACCACCACTAAGAGACGCAGTGGTGCTTGAAAATTTGTGAACCCTTTAGAATTTTCTAGATTTCTGCATAAATATGACCTAAAACAACATCAGATTTTCACACAAGTCCTAAAAGTAGATAAAGAGAACCAAATTAAACAAATGAGACTAAAATATTATAGTTGGTCATTTATTTATTGAGGAAAATGAGCCAATATTACATATCTGTGAGTGGCAAAAGAATGTGAACCTTTGCTTTCAGTATCTGGTGTGACCCCCTTGTGCAGCAATAACTGCAACTAAATGTTTCCAGTAACTGTTGATCAGTCCTGTACAGCACATCTGGACATCGGCTTGGAGGAATTTTAGCCCGTTCCTCAGTACAGAACAGCTTCAACTCTGGGATGTTGGTGGGTTGGATTAGCAGTTAATTTGGCGCGTTTCCTCACATGAACTGCTTTCTTCTGCTTCTTCCACAACATTTCTATTAGATTAAGGTCAGGGATTTGACTTGGCCATTCAAAACATTAACTTTATTCTTCTTTAACCATTCTCTGATAGAACGACTTGTGTGCTTAGGGTCGTTGTCCTGATGCATGACCCACTTTCTGATGCGATTCAGTTCATGGACAGATATCCTGACATTTTCCTTCAGAATTCGCCGGTATAATTCAGAATTCATTGTTCCATCAATGATGGTAAGTCCCAGATGCATCAAAACAGGCCCAAACCATGATACTACCACCACCATGTTTCACAGGTGGTATAAGGTTCACATGATGGAATGCAGTGTTTTCCTTTCTCCAAACATAACGGTTCTCATTTAAACCAAGGTTCTATTTTGGACTCATCCACCCACAATAAATTTTTTTCCCCAATAGTCTTCTGGCTTGTCCACGTGATCTATGAACTACAGAAAAGCAGCAATGTTCTTTTTGGAGAACAGTGGCATTCTCCTTGTAACCCTGCCAAGCACACCATTGTTGTTCAGTGTTCTCCTGCTGGTGGACTCATGCACGTTAGCCAACGTGAGAGCAGCCTTTAGTTGCTTAAAAGTTACCCTGGGTTCCTTCGTCATCCCATTGATTGAAAATACCTGTATCAAATTTCACCTTCATATAAACTGCTAATCCTACAGGTTCACATACATTTACGGCATTTGGCAGACACCCTTACCCGGAGCGACTTACAGAAGTAAGAAGTTGCCACTCACAGATATGTAATATTGAATCATTCAGTAAATAAATGACCAAGTATAATATTTTTGTCTCATTTGTTTAATTTGGTTCTCTTTATCTACTTTTAGGACTTGTGTGAAAATCTGATGATGTTTATGCTGATGTTTTATGTATATATCTGATGATATTTATGCAGATATATAGAAAATTCGAAAAAGGTTCACAAACTTTCAAGCACCACTGTAAAATCCGACCATGGTATTTACAGCCGGTGAAAAGGTGCCACTATCCTTTGATGAAAAATTTATATTCTGATGGGAATGGGCTCTTCCAGAATGATAATGCACCACTGCATGGTATGATGAGAGTGAAAATGATGCAATTCATATGTTATGGCCTTGACAGTCACCAGATCTCAATTTAACTGAACACCTATGAGACGTTTTAGACTGAGGTGTTTTAGACAGCGCTCTCCACCACCATCATCATAAAAAAACAACAACTGGGGGAATATCTTTTGGAAGAACAGTGTTGATCATTCAAGTATCATTCCAGGAGACTTGTAGACTCTATGCCGAGGCACAGTGAACCTGTTTTTGTGACTCATGGTGACACAGCAACCTTAGCAAGACACTTTATGTTGGTTTTATCACTGTCGTCTGTCTGCAGATATCAATAGGAGGAGAATATGAATAGCAAGTTATTTTCCATGAAGGTGTAGATACCTGGTTCTGTGAAAGTGGAGGATCATGTTTGTAGGCAAGGCCAGCTTTGATCAGAGACGTGACTGCCTCAGCTCCCCACTCCCTCATACGTGTGTTTGGATGCTGGCAGACCTGACAGAAACAAAATGATAAACATGCATCCTTTGAATTCAAATTGTGAGAGAATTATGGTATATGTGTATATAATGTTATGGTACACCAGTATAATATACACTCGTGTATGTAATGCAAACAATCAGTACAAAAAGAACAATATGTTTACTTCAAAACTAAACATGGAACAAAACACAGAAACAATCAAAGTGCAGGCAATACAATATTGATAGGGAAAAAAAAAACATGCAGAGCGTAATCTAGTATGGCTTAAAATGTCAGCTAATATAAAAGCTTTCAATAAAAATATTGCCGCAAAATCAACCCACTCAAAGAATAATAAGTTTGACCCTTCATTCAAGAATAACAAGCATAGAGAAACAGTGTTACCCCAAGTACCCTACAGATCAAGAGACACCCAGTACTCAGGAAAAACAAACAAGTAGACTGGACTTGCGGTTTGTATGGATTGGCTGATTCATGTGATTAATATTTCACAAGTACTGAGGTTGCAGTTGAACAGCCAAAGCCAACATTTCTTGGCTATGTTATTTTACAGCAATATTGGTTTGGCCCATTCACTTGATTCACAATGTGATTAGCTTGGATGGTTAAATTTTTGGGGAACAAACAAAACTAAACAGATTTTCTGAAATTAAACGCACCACAAAAAACCCCCCCAGAATTGTTTACATTAAAAGAAACGTTCAAGAATGATGCACAAGTGAAAAAGGAGATCAGGAACTTACCTTCTGCAATATAGACATGATGCAAGAAGAGAGAGAGATGAGACAGAGACAGACAGAGAGAACAGGCAAACAGAAAAACAGAAAAATATGAAAGGTACAACACGAAAACAAGTATTCTGTCTTAGAACACAAGACTACAGAGGGTGTGTTTTGGTTAGAGAAAGGCACATGAGACTACACTACAAGCAGAGAGAGTAGATTAAGACGATAAGGGGCTGTGTGGCCTAACACAACAGCGTCCTTGTACTACACTCAACTCCAGAATTGCTACCATTCATGAAAATGAGCCAACAATACTTATGAGTATAAATAATTAAGAGTTATGCTTATGCACCTCATATTTGTACTTGAATACTATTATTAAAAATATTTCTTATGTGAATGATTCTTGTTACTCTATGTAGTTTCACCAAATGTCTGAATGGAAATTTTTAATGTTCTACACATCGTTTTCGCCCATTCTCTTGAAGAGTCCCAGATTTCTGGAGTGTCCTCAGTCAGAACTGATCCTTTAGTCCATAATCAAAGAGGAGCTTTATTGCTCAGTTTGCAGCCCCAGTGGCCATAAGGCTCCAGCTACCTCTAAAAGGTGTGCAGTAAGAGGTCTCCATAAGATTTCTATGCGGTCCATATTCACCAGGCCCGTCTCCAACAGCTTAGCTACTGCGAACAGAGACGGCTCCTGTCGACCAGACATGAAAAAAAACAAAACATTAGAAACCTGCAAACTTGTGTCGTGTAAATAAACACCAATTAAAACTATTAAAGCATTCATTATTAATAAAGTACAATTTTAGAAACAATGAAATCTACATAATAGAGGGGTACAAAGACTTTTGATTGATCAAACCTTTGCACGAACTCAACAAATATTATTGTTCTAGAACAGCGGGACACAAACCACACGCAGAGTATAACGCAATAAAACCATGACTGAGGCAAATCCATGCCTTTCACGCCTTCACACCTGCAGCTTGTCAAGGCGTGAGATGTGGCCATATTTTGGGTACCTTGAAAATGACCAGGGTGATCCAGCAATAATCTTGCTGACAAGCATCCTGACCTTCAGCGAGAGCTTAAAAGCTGAGGGATAACTTTCTGTATACGTTTTTGTAATGATTAAAAATATTTTAGTAGGATAGCCAATATATATCCAGATGCCCTACTTCTAGGTGGTGTTTTCATCACTTGAAAGTTACATGCTCCTGCTGAGGATGGCCCCACGTGGTGCAGCATAAAGATCACTGGGATTGCTGGGGATCTTGCCACTTCAACACAATGGGGATGGCTTTGGACCTCAACTCATATGAACAGTTATGCTATGCCAGTTATGCCAGGACTACAAATTGCTATTATAGCCTTAGCACTGCCATTACCACAAACAGTAATGAATTTTCCTGGTTACCCAGCTGCACTATTTGAACATGTAGTATTAGTACATTTGTAGAAGGGACTTATTTATAAATGCACTATTCATTGTCACCCAGATGAGGATGGGTTCCCTTTTGAGTCTGGTTCCTCTCAAGGATTCTTCCTCACTACCGTCGCCTACCAACAAGTTGTGACAATATGGTAATTATTATGCGTAGACGCATGTATTTGCCATGAATATGACGATAACGGATTAATTATACCACCTCATAGTGACTCGATCAGCATGCTCCTCTTGGTATTAACCTAATTAGCATTTAGTTTGGACTTTACTGTAGACAAACCTTGTTATTGCCGTAAGCCATCTCCATAGCTTCCATGGACAGGGAACACAAGGCATTGATCAGATGATGAAGAGAGACATCATCCAGGTACCTGCATGATGCACAAAACATGTAATACAGTAATAATCCTACAGTGCACTGTGAGTGATGAGCAACATGATGCAGAACTTACTGGGAGCTTTCAAAGAGTCTGGAGAGGATGTTGGAGATGACTGGAAGGTCTGTCATTACAGCAGTTGTTAGAACCTGTGGAAGAAACAAATACTGGTTAGGGGCTTATCTGTGTGTAAAAAGATGGATTTGGCTAAAGGTGATTAAACATACAGTGCTGGGACCCTCCACTGCTCTCCCAGGCTTCAGCGCTCCACCGACCCCTGGCTTCAGACCCAAAATCCATACCAGGTGCTGAGAAAAACAGAGGAAGGAGGAGACTAAATAACTGAATAAAATCAATCAGAGAACTGGCTAGAGAGACGGATGTCCAAATGGGTGTGTTATTACCTGCAGGGTAGCAAGCACTAGCTGCCAAGAGGTTCCCAACACAGACCCATGGCAATGAGCTAGATTCAACAGAGTCCGCATACACTGGATGTTTTTGGCTGTGAGCTAAAATAAAGAGAAAGAGAAAGTCACTTAAGTTACGGTGGAAAAAAAAGGATAAGCATTCAAATCCATAGAAATCAGCCGTCTGTATTTAACAGGCAGGAAATATAGATTGCAATAAGCATTTGGTAGTATTTTTGTCTTACCACCACAGTGCCCTGGGGCTGTGCACTGAGCGGTTGTCCCACAGCCACTACCTGCTGATGAGACTCACTGGATGGACTAATGATCTGCACATTCTGGCCTTGGATAGAGTATGCTGCAACACACACACACACACCCACGCCACAGATATACCATATGCATTCCAAAAGGCTCCAAACACCCACCGGCATGTGAATACCGACTAACTCATGCAGAATGACTCACTTTTGTTGGAGAGGCTAGCTGCGTTGCTGCAGAGTACCGTAAGAGCGTAGTGTGGGGGAAGTGAGGCTTTACAGATAGCAGTGATGAAGGCGTCTCGAGGGGTCACAAGGCCGAGACGACCACACAAAGACGCCATAGTCAATTCGGCCTTAAGGATGTTCTCTGTGGCTGTCTCATCAGTACTTTACCCCACACACACACACACACACACACACATGTATATATGGTAGAAAAATATTTCCTCAATATTGGATCATGTGTGTTCAGGCAGTCTGACTGAATAGTATTTGCAAGAAGGCTCCTCTTACCTTGCGTCTAGGAGGAGAGAAAGAGCTGCTAGCAGACCACACCAGCACGCACTCACCATCTCTTCCCACACTTGGTGGGGTTCTGTAACAAATTCACATTTATAATGGCACCACAGTTCCAATCAAATATAAACACATCCCAGTATATCGAGTTGTCAGATGTGTGCAGTAAATAGACATCATTCTAAAAATAAATATGTAGTTGTTAAATTTGAGTTATTTTAAAGATTTTAAGATTGTGTCTAATCTCAAACCATTAGATTTGTTTTCACAGCGAAATAACTGGTACTTGGACAACAAAACCGGTTCCGTTCTGGCACCTTCAATCAGAAGATGGGGGTCAGTGTATTTGGGCGTCAGTAGACAGTCTCAAAGGCCATTTTGTAACTGCGTGACACTTGAGTTGTTGGAAATATCAGCGGCGCTTGAAAGGTGAGCACTGGTCCTCGGGAATCAGGGTTACCAAAATAAAAGTCTGATTCTTTATAAAGCGTACGACTAAACAGCTTTCGTACTAGTTTAAAAAGTCTTGCATAAGGGATTAGCACTTACGTGGTTCCTGAGGACTTTCTTCACTCTGTGGAGGGAGACTAGGCTCCGCCTCTTCTCTGGCAGCAGCTTTCTCTTCCTCCTTGGCCAGCTCCTTCTCGATAATAGAGGTGATGCTTCGCACGAGATCTAGCAGGGCACTAAATGCCACAGACATTGCGTAGCCCTCAGGGATGGAAGGTGGTTCCACTTTATCCAACATCTCCAGACTGGTGCAGAGGAACCAAGGGGGAGCTCAGTGAAAATCCAAAGCCACATATTCCGATTTACTGTATTCGTTAACTTTTAAGCACAGTTACATAAAATACTATTCTGAGAGGACAATTTGGAAATTGAAACATTGTGAAGATTTCTGTGTTTTGAATGTTAGGAGTGAGTGCTAGAAGGAGAAAGTTACTGACTATGTGGCCTTGGCACTGCCCTGCACGCTGACGCTCATTAGGGGGATCCACATGCCACGATACTCAAAAGCAGCCTGGGTGCTCAGACCTCCAGGGCCACCAGCTGCTCCTGGACCTCCCTGAGCTGAAGCCTGGGCACCGGACACTGAACCACCTGAGAGGAAGCAAGATAGAAACAGAAAGAAGAGAGCGCACGCAGGAAACGAAAGAAGGAAATAAAGAGAGGAAGAAACAAATAAGGAAAGAAATTATATCAGTTATGAATTATGCACTAACAGATTTTGGCTTATAAAGTTCCAATATGTGCGTGTGTGTGCGCGTGTGTGTGTGTGTGTGTGTGCGTGAGAGAGAGAGAGAAAGAGATAGACCTGCAGGTGTGTTAGCAGAAACATTTCCTATGCTGGGTACAATGAAAAGAGACTGGATGAAAGAACCAAGTGCATTGACGATGTCTCTGAATACTTTGGTAGAGTGCTGCTTCATGTCATAGGACTGGCAAAAAGACCTACGCATAGCACAGAGACACATACAGCGAACACATGAGACCCAGGGTAGACATGCAGAAATGATAATCACAAAAATCCTACTTGAAACACAGGGACATAAAGCATGGCCTCTGTGAGTAGGTGCTCACCGCAGTAAATGTGGCTGCACACAAAGCCTGTGTACCGACTCCACAGCCACAGCTCTGAGCCACTGAGGCTTCTCACCATCCAGAAACTTCACCAGCAGAGACAGGAAGATCTCACACTCGGTCACCTATACAACAACATACAGTTGCTCTTAGATCAAGATGAGACCCAGGGGCAAAGCACAAGAGCAATCAAGGAAATCTGCTTCAGAGCATCTCTACTGGTGTGACAGCAAGCAAGCGAATGAGCAAAAATGCTTCGAAAAATGCATGTAAAATGACTGTCGCAGTGATGTTTGTTGGTAAATGAGACCGTTTAGATGTTCGACGCAAGTGAATCGAAGAGGGCTTTGGCTGAATGCGCGTTGTGTCGACGTCACATGACGCGTCTCGGCCCAAACCTGCTTAAAATCTACTGTAAGTTTGAAAATTGGGAACATTGCGGAGTTTGCATGGTTTTGCATTAATTTCGCAACATCCTGGAGGGACAGTGTAAAGTCGCAAGGACGTGTAATGAAGCAGTGTGGAGACGTTTCTCACCAGCAAGCTGTAGAAGTGCTTGATCAGTACGGAGACAACCCGCAGCAGGCGCATACAGATGGGAAAATAGGGTTTCTCCACAGGGGCAGGTGATGCAGCGCAACTGCTGCTGCCCTGGCGGAACTTGATGTTGGGCGAGAAAAGCTTGATCACCAGAGGACACACACGCTCCTTCAGCAGGAAACTGAACTCTTGATGCTGAGGTGGGAGAGGGCATAGGGTTTCAAAGAGCAGTCACACTCATATGGGACAAAATACTGATTTTGTATGTAGAGCAAGTATAAAAATAAATAAATATATATATATAAAAGCAATGCCAAATCAAATATGCTCTGAGCCATCTAAACTAGGTTAAGCGGGATGCATTTGTACGCACTTACGTGTAGAAAAACTCTAGGGAAGTCATTTAAAACAGACTCCAGAAGTTCCAGCCCAAATGTCCGTGTCATCTCAGTCATTCCCACCAACCAGTAGGGGGCATCAGCGTTCACCAACTGGCACAAGTCCTATACCACAAGCATGAATGATTAGAAAACCAGAACGTGTACAGGTGCATCTCAAAAAATTAGGATATTGTGGAAAAGTTCATTTTTTCCCGTAATTTTATTCAAAAAGTGGAACTTTAATATATTCTAGATTCATTACACACAAAGTGAAATATTTCAAGCCTTTTTTTGTTTTAATCTTGATGATTACAAAAATCCAGTATCTCAAAATATTAAAATAAAGAATTTATAAATACAGAAATGTCGACCTTCTGAAAAGAATGTTCATTCATGCACTCAGTACTTGGTTGGGGCTTTAATCCTTTTGCATGAATTACTGCAGCAATGCGGCGTGGCATGGAGGCAGTCAGCCTGTGGCACTGCTCAGGTGTTCTGGAAGCCCAGGTTACTTTGATAGCGGCCTTCAGCTCGTCTGTATTATTGGGTCTGGTGTCTCTCATAGATTCTCTATGGGGTTCAGGTCAGAAGAGTTGGCTGGATAATCAAGCACAGTCATACCACGGTCAGTAAACCAGTTACTAGTACAGCCACAGGCTCATCCCTCCCAGGTGCAAGACGGAACGCTTCAGATGTTCCTTTGTGCCGACAGCCATCAGAGTGTACAACACTTAGCCACCCCCTCCCTTGACCTTACCTTACTTTTGACTACACTACAAATACACTGCTTTCACATGGGTACCATACTGTACTTTTTGCACTGCTCACACATCACATCACTGTTTCAACGTTTTTGTTATATGTCCACACTGATCATACCATACAGCTGCAATATGTATATAGTATTTGTTCATATGTGATATGTACATGGGCTACTTGCATAGTTGGACTGTACATTGTTGCTTGCTGTATATACTGCTCATATGTATGTGTGTGTGTGTGTATATATATATATATATATATATATATATATATATATATATATATATAAATAATGAATAGAGAGTTTGCGCTTATGTCTATACATATTTATACATCCTGTATATACTCTTTATATATCCCCGTATTGTTCTCCTTACTATCTCTTTTAACTCTTCTTTCTTTTGTTTTTGTCTTTTTTTTGACTGCTGCTATGACACCCTAATTTCTCCATCTGGGGATTAACAAAGTATTATCCTATTTTATCTTAGTTGTTTTGGCAGTGTGGGCAAGTGCCAAGTCCTGCTGGAAAAGGAAATCAGCATCTCCATAAAGCTCGTCAGCAGATGGAAGCGTGAAGTGCTCTAAAATCTCCTGGTAGACGCTGCATCGACTCTCGACTCGAGAAAACACAGTGGACCAACACCAGCAGATGACATGGCACCTCAAATCATCGCTGACTGTGGAAACTTCACACTGGACTTCAAGCAACTTGGATTCTGTGTCTCTCCACTCTTCCTCCAGACTCTGGGACCTTGATTTCCAAATGAAATGCAACATTTACTTTCATCTGGAAAGAGGACTTTGGACGACTGAGCAACGGTGTCTTTAGTAAAAAATGTGTTTTGAGTTAATTAGCTGATTAGAGCTCTTCTCAGGTCGACATTGCTGTATTTTAAATTCTTTATTCTAATATTTTTGAGATACTGCAT